>NC_081568.1:23248659-23253632 GCF_022355385.1 Mustela nigripes
AAGTGACTCTTAATCTCACAAAACAAACTGAGGGTTGCTGGGGGGAGGGGGATTGGGAGAAGGGGGTGGGATTATGGACACTGGGGAGGGTATGTGTTTTGGTGAGTGCTGTGAAGTGTGTAAACCTGGTGATTCACAGACCTGTACCCCTGGGGATAAAAATATATGTTTATAAAAAAAATTTTTTTTAAATATATTTTTACAAATTCACTTTTCAAATATATATTTGCAGGGCCTGGGTGGCTCAGATGGTTAAGCGTCTGCCTTTGGCTCAGGTCATGATCCCAGGGTGCTGGGATGGAGCCTTGCTTTGGGCTCCCTGCTCAGCAGGGAGTCTGCTTCTCCCTCTCCTACTCTATTCTTGCTATGTTCTACAAAAAACGTATTTGCTGATAAAATGTATAATCAACATTGCCTAAAAGGATCCAGATGAAAATACAATTTTCTTACATTTGATACTGACATATCTGGCTTGATATAAATTGTGCCTATTCATAAACATATGCTAATTAATGTACACTGATTAACATGATAATATTTAAAATATTCTTATTTGTCCTCCATCACAAAGGTAATTTTATTAAATGGCTTTTATTTGTATATGCATTTCCTTAATGTGAGATCTTAGCCTTGCTTTCCATTTCTTCTCCTTACATTGCATTGTTTTTTATTTATGCTTATATTCCCCATGAGATGTCAACATTAACAAGTGATGTGGCCCTACCAATTAAACTCAACACAAAGATAAAGAAAATAAAACATTTTTTAAAAAACTAGCTGTTGGGGCACTTGTTGGGCCCAGTCAGTTGAGAATCTGAGTCAGTTTTGGCTCAGGTCATTTCAGGTTTAAGAGATTCAGCTCTGCTTCTGGCTCCATGAAAGACATGAAGCTTATTTAAGATTCTCTCTCTCTCTCCTTCTCTCTCTGCACCTTGCTTCCCCCCACCAAAATTAATAATAAATCTTAGAGGGAAAAAGAAAAGCTGTTGTCATCACATATCTCTTCTGTTCACTTTCTGGGCCCAGGCTGCCTTCTTTTTAAAAATAAATAAATAAATACTTGGAAATTTCTCAAATTGCTACACAGTAGAAATAGAACTATCCCTGGGTAATAAAGAGCTAGTGGGATTTCACACAGCACAAAGTGTTGTTAGTGTCTATATCATAAGAGTCAATAAATTATACAATGTAGTATAGTTATTGCTATAACATCAGGAAGATAGAATTGATTAAATTGAAATTAAACCTGCCTAATTTTCTATTTATCTTTCTGGAGAGGTTTAAACCCAGACCTCCTCAACAGTTTTGGGAGGCAATTAGGTAGAGAAAGAGTCTCCCTGGTGCAATCCAGTGTCAGTAGGTTTTTTTTCACTCAGGCAGTTGGACTTGGGAGTATGTTATTCCACAGCAGGTGGGAATTTTAATGCTCAGTCAGTTTGTGACAGTGGATAGAACAGCAGAAGCAGCCCCTCTGAGATATATTTAATGTGGGACAAGCTGTGGTTTTAAGAACTGTAATTGTCATAGGTGAGGGAGATAAAAACCTATTAAAGAATGATATCAAAGTGAATTCAAATAGTGGACTGAGGCACTCCTATTGAAATGTATTTATACATTTCCAATTTTGTTTGTTTGTAAACTTTACTTATAATCTTACTCTATTACACATGCATCTTTATCTATCACTTTTGTTCCAAAAAATATAGAATATCATATCATCAGTCATCAAAATAGACTAGAAAGACACAAAAAGTTATCCCTCCCTTTTTGTGATAGAAAAAAAATTGCAGGGAAGGCTAAGTGATTTTCCCCCTACATCGCTTCATGAAGTCCCTGGAAAAATCCAAAAAGGTTTTAAGGTCTCTTGTGACCCATATCCATGAGTGTGAGATGGAACTGTGGAATAACAATATAAATAGAATCCAAATCAGCTGTCAATAAAGTCCAAATTTCTCTTGTTTCTCTGTCAGGAACAAAGAAAAAAAAACACAACAGCAGATACTATTCATTAAAAATATGCCATTTTCAGTTTATACTAGTAATATTTTGAAATCTCAAGATCTAAAAATATTTAACTATAGCTTCTACGTAATCATATTTTAATTACTATTTCTCAATTGTATTATTTTTCCTCACAAATCCATTCTAATTCTTCTTGCATATTCACTACACTGTGTTCATAATTCTATAATCTTAATAATATTTTTCTGATTATGTAATGATTTACATAATCAGAGGGATTTTACTATATTGAGAAATGTAAAAAGGCTCCAAGTGCAAACTTACATCTTGCAAACAGACATTGTTATCTTTGAAGTGCACCGATTTTCTTTTAATCAAGCTGGGTAATTTCTTTCTTTTTTTTAATAAGATTTTATTTATTTTTTGACAGAGAGAGAGATCACAAGTAGGCAGAGAGGCAGGCAGAGAGAGAGGAGGAAGCAGACTCCCTGCTGAGTGGAGAGCTCAATGCCAATGCCGATGCCGGGCTCAATTCCAGGACGCTGAGATCATAACCTGTGCCAAAGGCAGAAGCTTAACCCACTGAGCCACCCAGGCATCCCCTAGCTGGGTAATTTCTTACAAAACTGAATTATTGGACTTTCAGATGAGAAATGTTGGGATGGAATGAATGTTGTTCCCATCCTTATAAGTATTGGGGAAATTGTGAGTAACCTTTTATTGGAGCCTTAGGGAAAATGACACCATAAGGCAAATAACTACCCCTAAACCTGGGAAGAGACAGGAATTTTCTGGGAGAAACAAAATCTCAGCATTTACTTTCTTGGGGCAGATGCTGTGAATGCCATATAAGCCAGTAAAATGTTAAAGCCAGTAAAAAGTTAAAAATGTTTAAGAAATTGCTAAAGACCAAGTGTTAGCATAACGGTGTGAAAACTGAGGTCTGCAGACATATGGTGGTGTAACCTCCTATGTATTTTCCCTACATGATCGCCATCAGGTGCCAATAAAGAAGAAAGGACAATAACTTATTTAGCCAGATAAAGTAAAATTTAGTCCAAATTTGGATCTCTAGAAAGAGATGGTGATTCTCAGAAATGGAATCAATGAAGATAAAATATAATCTTTGAATTTTAATTTCTCTAAAAGAAAACTTATTTTTTAATAAGCAAAAGTTATAAAACTTGAAAAAGTACAAGGTTTGACTATAATGGTACAAAGGGTGGAAGGGATTAATTGGGAATATGATGTTATAAAATGAGCAAAGACATATATTACTTAAGGGAAATCCAGATTATTTAAAAATATATGTTTTAAATCCAAGAAATTAAGATGGATATATTTTCAGAGTTAAAGACATTCATTGCATGTTGGTCAATTATCAAGAACGTAACAATCCTAATTATGATGTAATATATAATAGAATTTTTAAATACATCAGAAAAAATGGATTGATAATGAAAAAAGAAAAAGATAAATCCACAAATTTATTTAGAGACTTCAACACTCATCTCTCAATAATTAATAGACCAATTATACAGGAAACAACTTCAGAGATAGTTGACCAGGAAAACACTACACTAACAAACAACTTGATCTAATTGACATTTGTGGAACATTCCACCCTAAACAACAATAGAATATACATTGTGCATGGAGCATCCACAAAGAAAGACCATATGCTGAGATAAAACTTCGACCTATTTACAAGAATGTAAATTGCACAATATCCATTCTTCAAATGTAACATAACTAAGCCTAAACAAAATGAATGGAAAGGTAAAAATAATAACTTTGGAGTTTAGAAATCTGGGAGACATGACTTGAATGAAGCATTCAAAGTTATGACCACCAGTAAATCATACTGATGTCACAGTCCCTGATATGATGCAATGATCAGGGTAATCACTTCTGTGGTATTCCTTCCAAAATGCCATAGGTTCCCTGCTCATGAGAAAGCACCAGACACACCCAAGTCATGAAACGGTCTATAAAATACCTGCTACTATACAAAGTGTCAATGTTGAGACAAACCAAGGAAACATGAGAAATTATAGTGTATTGAAGGGGCATAATGGCCAAATGCAACATGGTCTCCTGGATTGGATCTAGAAGAAGAATATGAATATTGGTATGCAAAACCAGGGAAATCAAAATTCTCTTTTTTGTTTATATAGAATGTGTAAATTAGAATTTTTTTAGTTTTGTTAATTTTGCAGCATGGTTATGTAAGAAGCAGTATAAGCCTTGGGAAGGGCATATAGAACTCTTCTGACTATTTTTCAACTTTTCTGTAAATCTACAGTTATCTCAAAATACATATTTTTAAAAACCAAATTATTTTGTTCTTGCTCCCTTATAGCTTGTTTTATCCTTTGTCACCACATTGTTACCATTTTTGCAATTAAATTTAATTAAATATTCTTCTACAAAATATACTTTTAGAAGAATAGAACTATCTATCATATGGAGTTAATGTAACACATTAAGCAATTTCTATAGTATTAAAATACACAAATTACCGTTCTTTGCTCTTATAACTAATTTTATGGTGATCTTTTTTATTTTTATAATTCAGTTCCTATTGCATTTCTATGTTAAAATATATACAACGCTGCTTTGTCATTTCCTGATAATATATGTTCTAAAGACCAAAACCAAAGAGGAAAACAAACAAAATCAAGCTTGAATGTATATTAATAGATTCTGGTACTTAACTTCAGCAAGATTACAAAGGAAACTGGAGTCAGTATTAGTGGAGAAGATCTGAATAAAGCAATTAAGTGTCTGAAGCAAAGTGACAAAATTCTAAAAGTGGACTTTCCACATTTATACACTAAAAGTATACATATTCTGAGTTTCTCTGGGTAAGGGCTTTTGGAAAGAATAATTAAACACTGAAGAGTAACCAGTGGACTTTCCACATTTATACACTAAAAGTATACATATTCTGAGTTTCTCTGGGTAAGGGCTTTTGGAAAGAATAATTAAACACTGAAGAGTAACCAGTG
>NC_081568.1:23253642-23522132 GCF_022355385.1 Mustela nigripes
CCATTCAAAAGGGACTCCTGCCCTGGGGAGAGAGAAAGATAACAACATGCATCAGTTTGATTGTAGCCCCTGCAGTCACCTAAGGACAGACATCTAATCTGACCACTTGCCCTACCCATTAACAAAAAACCCAAAGGGGAAGCAGAAGGAGAGGACCCTGTGGTTTAGAATCACTGAAATCCCAACAGACAGACTCAGGGTAGATATCTGGCCTTACTGCAGGAACTTCCCATCAACAAAAGCTTCTCAGAGGCAACCCAGGAAGAACAAACTTCGGTTTGGTGTTACTGCAGCCCTGGTAAACAGGATGAGAGCAGGCATCTTGCCTGACGAAATTACAAGTCCAGGGCAGCCATATACTTATGCCTTTACAGCAAAAGGACAAAATCCTTCCCACAACAGCAAAGTAGGCCATTGCAGTTGACTAGATTGAGAATAGATATGGCTCAGTCACACACAACAATAGGGCACATGCAACATACATAAAAGTTCTGATTCTGGTAAAGGCCATTACACTACAGGACCTCTTCTTCACAAGGAAACTATTCTCAGGAGCAGAGATGTGCTGACTTTCCTAATACATAGGAACAAACACAGAGAATTAGATAAAATAAGGAGACAGAGCATATGTCTCAAGTGAAAAATTAGAACAAAAATCACAGCAAAAGAGGTAAATGAAACAGACAAGAAGCATAATAGAGAATTAAAATTACTGATCATAAAGATTACTGGACTTGAGAAAAGAGTGGAGGATCTCAGTGAGACCTTTGACAAAGAGATAGAAAATATGAAAACGAATAAATCAGAGATGAAGAATTCAATCACTGCAATTATGAATATGCTTGACAGAACTAATAGTAGATTAAAGGAAGTAAAAGAATGGATCAGTGTTCCAGAAAACCAAATAGTGGAAAACAAATAGGCTGAACAACAAAAAGAAAAAATAATAATTAAAAAAAAATGAGAATAGGTACAGAAAAGACTTGACACACTCCCCCCCGCCCCCAATTTTTAAAGAGGTGATTTTCAAGAACTTTATATGGGAGTTGTCAGACCAGGACTTTCAGAATTGATGGGAGAGTCTGTGGGAAAACTTACTTTGGTAAATTATTACACATGCAGAAAACTGATCACACTGACTGGATCTATCCACAACATGGAAAATAAAGTAGATTTTCAGGAAAAAAAAAGAGAACAGGTTAAGGGAACTTGTCACTTCATCAGATATAATAGCATCCATATTATAGGGATCCCAGAAGAAGAGAGAGAGAAGAGGAAGAATATTTATTTGAAGAAATAATAGCCGAACACTTCCCTAATATGGGGAAATTAACAGATATCTAAATTGAGGAAGTATAGAGGGTCCACAACAAAATCAACCCAAGGAAGTCCAATCAAGACACATAATAAAGATGGCAAAAATTAGTGATAAAGAGAGAGTATTAAAAGCAATGAGTGAAAGAAAATAATTATATACAGCAGAAACCCCAAAACTCTACTAGCTAATTTATCAGCAGAAACTTTGCAGGCCAGAAGAAAGTAGCATGATATATTCAAAGTGCTGACAGGCGAAAACCTGTAACCAAGACTATTTGTTCTATCCAGCAAGGCTATCATTCAGAATATAAGGAGATATAGTGCTTATTAGAAAAACAAAATTTAAAAAAGTGCATCACCACTGAACCAGGTTTATAAGAAATGTTAAAGAGAATTGCTTGAGTGTAAAGAAAAGTTCATAATCAGAAATAAGAAAATTAGGTGAGAGACACCACTTTGGGAAAATGGCAAAGGAGTAACAGACTGAAATGACATCAGATCCCAGGAGTTCAGCTAGATAGGTATCAAACCATTCCAAACATCTATAAACGCAACAGGAGATTGAAGAGAAGAAGACCAGCAATTCTAGCAGCAATTCTAGGAACAGAAAATTGACCACTTTCAGAAAGGTAGGATGTGCAGAGAAGTGAATCTAAAGAGATGGGAAGATAGACCGTTGGGGGAGGGGCCGGCTCCCAGCATGTGGTAGAACAGTAGAGGACAAAATGAGAACTTGTAGAAGTCTGCTCCACTGAGGGATATCACTCCAGAAGCTAAGCGGAGGTGGAACCCTTGCAGAAACCGTGTGGTCTCAGGTCCCGTGGGGTCACAGAAAGACCAGGGGTGTCTAATTGGCAGAGCTGCCAGGTATCAGAGTGGGGAAGCCAACTACAGAGACAGAACAGAAGAGTGAGCTTTCAGACCATGATCCAAAGCACAGTCGGACCACTGCTCTTCAAGCAGGGAACCCACAAGTGGCATTTCCAGGGAGACTCATCTTCCTTCTCTGGGAGAAGCAGTGTGGCAGGAATCTGCTGGGTTTGGAGACTCCAAATGGGGCCATACACCAGAGATAGAAATGTTTGGTCACAGGCCAGGTGAGCTCAGAGCACGGCTGGAGACCAGGGAGATGAGAGGGATGGACTGCTTATCTCTGAGGGGACACTGAGGAGTGGGGCCCTGAGCTCTCAGCTCTTCAGGGACAGAGATTGGGAGGCTGCTATTTTCATTCCTGTCCTCCAAAGTGGTACAGAAAGCATTCAGGGAACAAAAGCTAACAGTGAACCTGAGCAGATTACTTAGCCTGGTCCCTGGCAAGGGTGGTGTAATCCACCTCAGGCAAAGACATTTAAGAATCACTGCAACAGGCCTCTCCCCCAGAAGATCAGCAAGAACATCCAGCCATGACCAAGCTCACCTATAAAGGAGAACAGCAGAACTCCAGAGTTAGGGGAAAGTAACACACAGACTTCATGGATTTTTCCCCATGATCCTTTCATCTTGCAAAGTTTTTTTTGTTAATTTTATATTTTTCTTATTCTATTTTTTATAACTTTTCCTTTTTCCTCTTTTAACGTTTTTTAACTAGTTTAACTTAACAAGACCTTTCTTAAAAAAAAATACTTTTAAACCATCCTTGTTATAGTCATACTTTATACCTTCATTGTCTTTAAACTTATTTTTTGTATACATATAGGTTTTTATTTCTAAAAAAATTTTGGACAAAATTTCTCCTATTAGATCAAAATATACCCTAATCTAGCACATGGCTGTGTTCTAGTCTCCAGCCTGAGCACATTCCCTCCTTTTTATTTTTTCTTTTTCCAACCAACTTATCTTATTAATTATTTTATTTATTTATTTTTAATTCTCATATTTACAGTCATATCCCATCCTTTCATTGGGTTTACCCTTATTTCCATATATATATGTTTTTCTTTCTTTAAAATTTTGGGAGATAGTTTTTTGTAAGAGACCAGAATACACACAAAATCAAGCAGATGGCTCTGTTCTATTCACCAGTCCAATATATATAAATTATAAATTATATAATTTATATAATTATATTATATATAAATATATATGCTTATATATATATTATTTCTTTTTCGCCCTTTCTTCTGTCCCTAGTTTTGGGGCTGTTCTGATTTGATTAGCATACATTTTTCTGGGGTCTTTGTCAGCCTTTTAGTATTTTATTCTATCATTCATATATTCTTTTCTGGATAAAATGACAAGGTGGAAAAACTCACCACAAAAACAACAAAAGCAAGAGGCAGTACTGATAGCTAGGGAACTATCAAAATGGACATTGGTAATATGTTAGAACTAGAGTTCAGAATGATGACTCTCGACATGCTAGTTGGGCTGTAAAAAGGCATGAAAGAGATTAGAGAGACACTCTCTTGAGAAATAAAATCCCTTTCTGGAGAAAATAAAAGAACTAAAATATAACCAAGTTGAAGTAAAAAAAAAAAAAAAAAAGCTATTAATGAAGTGCAATAAAAAATGGAGGCAGAAGAGAAAATTGGTGATATAGAAGACCAAATGACAGAGAATAAAGAAGCTGAGCAAAAGAGAGACAAAAAACTACTGGACCAGGTCACCTGGGTGGCTCAGTAGGTTAAGACTCTGCCTTCAGCTCAGGTCATGATCTCAGGATCCTGGGATCAAGTCCTGCATCAAGTCCGTGCTCAGCAGGGAGCCTGCTTCCCCCTCTCCCTCTGTTCTTCCCCCTGCTTGTGCTGTCTCTCTTTCTCTCACTCTCTGTCAAATAAACAATTTTTTAAAAACAAACAAAGAAAAAAAAATACTACTGGACCACAAGAGGAGAATTCAAAAGATAAGTGATACCATGAGACAAAGCAATACTAGAATAATTGGGATTCCAGAAGAAGAAGAAGAAAGAGAGAGGGAGGCAGAAGGTATATTGGAGCAAATTATAGTAGAGAATTTCTCTAATATGGCAAAGGGAACAAGCATCAAAATCTAGGAGGCACAGAGAACACCACCTGAAAATCAATAAAATAGGTTGACAACCCATCACCTAATAGAAAAGCTTACAAGTCTCAGTGACAAAGAGAAAATCCTGAAGACAACTTAGGACAAGAGGTCTGTAACATACAACTGTAGAAATATTAGACTGGCAGCAGACTTATCTAGAGACCTGGCAGGCCAGAAAGAATTGGCATGATATATTCAGAGCACTTAATGAGAAAAATATGCAGCCAAGAATACTATATCCAGCTAAGCTATCTTTGAAAATAGAAGGACAGATAAAAAGCTTCCAGAACAAACAAAAATTTTTAAAATTTGCATACAACAAACCAGCCCTAAATGAAATATTGAAAGGGGTCCTCTAAGCAGAGAGAGCCTAAAAGTAGTAGACCCGATAGGAACAGAGACAACATATAGTAACAGTCACCCTAAAGGCAATACAATAACACTAAATTCATATCTTCATTCAGTCATAAATTCGTATCTTCATTCAGGTTCCCCTGAATGTAAATGGGCTAAATGACCCAATCAAAAGACACAGGTTATCAGAATGGATTAAAAAAAATACTCATTGATATGCTGTCTGCAAGAACTCATTTGAGACCCAAAGACACCTCTGGTTTTAAAGTGAAGGGATGGAAAACAATATACCATGCTAATGGACATCAAAGAAAGCTGGGTTGACAATCCTTATATCTGATAAATTAGATTTTAAGCCAAAGACTATAATAAGAGATGAGGAAGGACACTACTATAGCATACCCAAAGAGTCTGTCCAAAAAGAAGATCTAACAGTTTTAAATATCTATACCCCTAGCATATGAGCAGCCATCTACATAAACCAATTAATAACAAAATCAAAGGAAAACATTAAAGATAATACAATAAAAATGGGGGACTTTAATACCCCCTGCATTGAAATGGACAGATCATCCAAGAAAAGATCAACAAGGAAATAAAGGCCTTAAAGGACACACTGGACCAGATGGACATCACAGATATAATCGGAACATTCCATCCCAAAACAAGAGAATACACATTCTTCTCTATTGCACATGGAACATTCTCTTGAAAAGATTACATAATGGGGCACAAATCAGGTCTCACCTGGTACCAAAAGATTGGGATCATTCTCTGCATATTTTCAGATGACAATGCTCTGAAGCTAGAACTCAATCACAAGAGAAAAGTTGGAAAGATCTCAAATATATGGAGGCTAAAGAGAATGCTACTAAAAAATAAATGATTCAACCAGGATATTAAAGAAGAATTTTAAAAATTCCTGGAAATTTATGAAAATGAAAACACAACTGTTCAAAATCTATGGAACACAGCAAGGACAGTCCTGAGAGGAAGGTATATAGTGATACAAGCCTTTCTCAAGAAACAAGAAAAGTCTCATATACACAAGCTAACCCTACACCTAAAGGACCTGGGGAAAGAACACCAGAGAAAGCCTAAACTCAGCACGAGAAGAGAAATAATAAAGATCAGAGCAGAAATTAATAAAATAGAAAGCAAAAGAACAGTAGGACAGATCAACAAAACTTGGAGCTGATTCTCTGAAAGAATTAATAAGATGGGCCAGACTTATCAAAAAGAAAAGAGAAAGGACCCAAATAAATAAAATCATGAATGAAAGAGGATAGATCACAACCAACACCAAAGAAATACCAACAGTTATAAGAACATATTATGAGCAACTATACCCCAGCAAATTTGACAATCTGGAAGAATAGAGTGCATTTCTAGAGACATATAAACTACCAAAACTGAACCAGGAAGAAATAGAAAACCTGAACAGACCCATAAGGAGTATGGAGTCCCTGTAAGGAGATTGAAGCAATCATCCAAAATCTCCCAGCAAACAAGAGCCCAGAGCTGGACATCTCAGCAGGGGAACTCTACCAAACATTTAAAGAAGGTGAATTAATACCTATTCTTCTGGAACTAGAAAGAAAGAAAGAACGAAAGAACGAAAGAAAATGGAAGGAATACTTCCAAACTCATTTTATGAGGTCAGCATTACCTTGATGCCAAAACCAGATGAAGACCCCTCCAAAAAGGAGTATTACATACCAATATCCTTGATGAACATGGATGTGAAAATTCTTACCCAAATGCTAGCCAAAGTATCCAACAGTATGTTAAAAGGATTATTTACCACAATCAAGTGGGATTTATTCCTGGGCTGTAAGTTTGGCTCAACATCTGCAAATCAATCAATGTGATACAATAAATTAATTTTAAAAAAGAACAAAAACAATAATATATTCTCAATAGATGCTGAAAAAGCATTTGACAAAGTACAGAATCCTTTCTTGATCAAAACTCTTCAAGGTATAGGGATAAAAGGTACATACCTCAATATCATCAAAGCCATCTATGAAAAACCCACAGCAAATATCATTCTCAATGGGGAAAAACTGAAAACGTTTCCCCTAAGGTCAGGGACACAGCAGGGATGTCCACTATCACCACTGCTATGCAACATAGTAGTAGAAGTCCTACCCTCGTTAATCAGACAATAGAAATAAAAGGCATCTGAATGAGCAAAGAAGAGGTCAAACTCTCATTCTCTGGAGATGATATGATACTTTATGCAGAAAACCCAAAAGTCTCCTCCTCAAAACTGCTAGAACTCATACAGGAATTCAAAAACTGTCAGGACATAAAATCAATGCACAGAAATCAGTTGCATTTCTATACACCAACAACAAGACAGAAGAAAGAGAAATTAAGGAGTCAATCCCATTTACAATTGCACCCAAAACCATAAGGTACCTAGAAATAAATCTAACCAAAGAGGCAAAGAGTCTGTACTCAGAAAACTATAAAGTATTCATGAAAGAAACTGAGGAAGACATAAAGAAATGGAATAGCATTCCATGCCCATGGATTGGAAGAACAAATATTATGAAAATGTCTATGCTACCTAAAGCAATCTATACATTCAATGCAATTCCTATCAAAATGCAACCATTTTTTTCAAATAAATGGAACAAATAATCCTAAAATTTATATGGAACCAGAAAAGACCCTGAGTAGGCAGAGGAATGTTGAAAAAGTAAGCCAAAGTTGGTGGCATCACCATTCCAGACTTCAAGCTCTATTACAAAGCTGTCATCATCAAGACAGTATGGTACTGGCACAAAAACAGACACATAGATCAATGGAACAGAATAGAGAGCCCAGAAATAGACCTTCAGCTCTATGGTCAACTCATCTTTGACAAAGCAGGAAAGAATGTCTAATGGAAAATAGACAGCCTGTTCAAAAAATGGTGTTGGGAAAATTGGACAACCACATGCAGAAAAATGAAATTGGGCCATTTCCTTATACCACACACAAAAGTAGACTCCAAATGGGTGAAAGACCTCAATGTGAGACAGGAATCCATCAAAATCCTTGAGGAGAACACAGGCAGCAACCTCTTCAACCTCAGTCGTGCAACTTCTTAGAAATATCACCAAAGGCAAAAGAAGCAAGGGCAAAAATGAACTATTGGGAGTTTATCAAGATCAAAAGCTTTTGCACAGCAAAGAAAACAGGCAACAAAACCAAAAGACAACTGATAGAATTGGAGAAGGTATTTGCAAATGACATATCACATAGAGGGCTAGTATCCAATATCTATAAAGAACTCATCAAATTCAACACCCAAAGAACAAATACTCCAATCAAGAAATGTGCAGAGGACATGAACAGACATTTCTGCAGAGAAGACATCCAGATGGCCCACAGCTGCATAAAAAAGTGTTCAACATGACTCAGCATCATGCACATAAAAATCAAAATGACAGTGAGATACCATTGCACACCAGTCAGAGTGGCTAAAATTAAAAAGTCAGGAAACAATAGATGTTGGTGAGGATGTGGAGAAAGGGGAACCCTCCTACATTGTTGGTAGGAATGTAAGCTCGTGCAGTCACTTTGGAAAACAGCATGGAGGTTCCTCAAAAATTTGAAAATAGAGCCACCCTGTGACCCAGCAATCGCACTACTAGGTATTTACTCTAAAGATACAAATGTAGTCATCTGAAGGGGCACATGCACCCGAATGTTTATAGCAGGGACTTCAACACCCTACTTACATCAATAGACAGATCATCCAGACAGAAAATCAACAAAGAAACAAGCAAACAGTGCCTTCGAATGACACACTGAGCCAAAGAGATCTAACATAAATTCAGAACATCCCATTAAAGACAGTAGAATACATATTCTTTACATATTTTCTCTAGAATACATCACAGGTTAGGCTACAAAACAAGACTCAACAAATTCAACAAAATGAAATTATGCCATTTATCTTTTCCAACCACAGAAATATGAAACCAGAAATCAATTACAAAACACACACACACACACACACACACACACACACACACACCTGGAAAGTACATAAATATATGGAAGCTAAATAACATGCTACTAAACAATGAATAGACCAACCAAGTAATCAAAAGGAAATCAAAAAGTACAAGGAGATAAATAAAAATGAAAGCCATTCAGTCTAAAATTCGTAGGATGCAGCAAAAGCTGTTCTAAGAGAGAATATTATAACAATATTTCAAGAGAAAAGAAAAATCTCAAATAAACTATCTAACCTACAGCTAAAGGAGCTAGAAAAAGAACAAACAAACATGAAACCAGTAAAAGGAAGGAAATGGTAAAGATTATAGCAGAAATAAATGAACTAGAGCCTAAAAAAACAATAGAACAGATCAATACAACTAGGAACTGTTTCTTTGAACAGTTTGAATAAACCTTTAGCCAGAATTATTAAAAAAAAAAAAGGTTGAGAGGGAAGGGAGAGGATTCAGATAAGTAAAATCAGAAATGAAGGAGAAATCATAACTGGCACTGTTGGGTCCATGGTCAAAGGAACAAGACTGATACAAAGCAAAGGTCAAGCAAAGCTTTATTTTGCTCCAGGCATCGAGAATCAAACTGACTGGTCAGGCCCATCTCTTACAAAGAGGTAACCCCTCCCTGCCCTACTGACTAACTTTTAAAGGGCAAGAGCCATGTGGTTGGGTCTGGCCACACACAGGTGGCCAATGAGATTGTAACACACAGAGAAAGCTGCACAGTCATGCTAGGTCACACATAAGTGACCAACTGAATTACAATTAACCCTATAGTAGATATTTGAACTAGCTTATCACCTTGGTCAGAATTGGCGCCCAAAGGCAGGACCCACATGCCTTGGTAGCTAGGGAGACATTATGCATGCCCCACCGATTGGATGTCTCCATCTGGCCTGACCCACCCTTATATTTGGACTTTGGTACCTGGGACTGGTTTCCCTGACTTGCTTTTAAGTAAGTTCCCTGAGGGGGGACAGGGTCAGTTTAAGTTTTACTGCATAAACAACAAAATCACTAACTAGATGGCATTGCTCTGGCTAAATAGGCCCTTACAGCAAAACAGAAATACAGAGAATTATAAGAGAATATGATGAAAAAAACTATATGCCAAAAAAATTGGACAAACTGGAAGAAATGTATAGATTCCTAAAAACATATCCAAAACAAACAATTCCAAAACTGAATTGAGATAGAAAATTTGAATGGACCAATTACTAACATGAAATTGAATTTGTAAACAAAAATTTTCAAGAAATTAAAGTCCAGGACCAAATGGCTTCACAGGTTAGTTCTACCAAACATTTAAGGAGAGTTAATACCTGTTCTTCTCAAACTATTCCAAAAAATAGAAGAGGAATGAAAATTTTCAGATTCATTCTATGAGTCCAGCATTACCCTGATACCAAACCAGAAACCTGATACCAGACACTATTAAACAACAACAACACTACAGGTCAATATCTTGATAAAAATTGATGCGGAATCTTCAACAAAATATTAGCAAGCCAAATTTAAGAATACTCAAAAAAAAAAAAAAATCATTCATCATGATCAAGGTGGGATTTATTCCAGGAATGTTAGGGTGGCTCAATATTTGCAAATCAATTACAATACATTGCTTTAACAAGTGAAAGAGTAAAACAATGCAATCCTCTTATTAGATGTAGAAAAAGCAACTAACAAAGTATGACATCCGTTCATGACAAAACTCTCAACAAAGTAGGTTTATAGGGAACATACCTCACCTAATGAAGTCTTTTTATGAAAAACCCATGCTGAACATTATATTCAATGGAGAAAAACTGAGATTTTTTTTCCCAAAAAAATCAGGAACAAGAAAAGGAGGTCCACTTTCATCAGTTTTATTCAACACAGCACTGGAAGTATAGTAATCATTCAAGGGGGGAAAAAGATATCCAAACTGGTAAGAAAGAAGTAAAATGTTCACTATTTGCAGTGATGCTATATATGGAATACAGGAAAGACTCCATCAAGAAACTACTCGAACTGAAAAATGAATTCAGTAAAGTCACAGGATACAAAATTAATATACAGAAATCTGTTGCATTTCCATACACTAATAATAAAGTAGCAGAAGGAGAAATTAAGAAAATAATTCCACTTACAATTGTACCAAAAAGAATAAAGTAACTAAGAACAAACCGACCTGAGGCAGTAAAAGACCTGTACCCTAGGAACTATGAAACATTGAAAACATTGAAACAAAACTACAAAACAATGAAAAAAGAAATTAAAGATGACACAAACAAATAGAATATATGTTCCTTACTAACATCTTGGGAGAACCAATTTTGTTAAATACCCATATTACCCAAAGCAACCTATAGGCTTAGTGTAATCCCTATCAAAATACCAATAACATTTTTCACAAAACTAAAACAAATAATACCAAAATTTGTATAGAATCACAAAGAACCTCAAATATCCAAAGTAATCAGGAAAAGGAATAATAAAACCAAAGATCACAATCCTAGATTTCAAGATATATTACAAAGCTATAGTAATCAAAATAGTATGTTATAAAAAAACAGATAACATATATATCAATAGAACAGAGTAGTGTCCAGAAATAAAACCACATTTTTATGGTCAATTAATATACAACAAAGGAGGCAAAAATATACTATGAGAAAGAGATAGCTTCTTCAAAAAATGGTGTCAGGAAAACTAGACATGGACATGTGAAAGATCCATGTAAACTGGACCACATTTTTATACCATAACCCAAAATAAACTCAAATGGATTAAAGTCCTAAATATTAGGACTCTAAAAAGTCTCTAAATATCAGACTGAAAAACATAAAACTCCTAGAAGAAAACATAGTCATTAACCCCTTTGACATTGTCCATAGAAATATTTCTTTAGATATGTCTCCTCTGGCAAGGGAAACAAAAGCATAATTAAACTCTTGGGACTACACCAGTATCAAAGTCCTTTGGACAGCAAAGGAAACCATCAACAAAACTAAAAGACAGCCCACTAACTAAGAGAAGATATTTACAAATAATATCTAGTAAGGGACTATTATCCAAAATATTTAAAGAACTTATACAACTCAACACCAAAAAACTCCATATAACCCAATTTAAAATGAGCAGAGAACATGAACAGTTTTTCAAAGACATACAGATGACCAACAGACACATTAAAAGATGCTCAACACCACAAATCATCAGGAAATTGTAAATCTTGTAAATTAAAACAATAATGAGATATCACCTCACACCTGTCAGAAAGACAAAGTCAAAAACACAAAACTAGCAAGTGTTGGCAAGGATGTAGGGAAAAAGGAACTCTCGTGCATTGTTGGTGGGAATGCAAACTGGGGTAGTCACTATGAAAAACAGTGTGGAAGTTCCCCCAAAATTAAAATAGAATTAACATATGATCAATATTTCCACTACTGGGTATTTACTTAAAGAAAATTAAAACACTAATTCAAGGAGATATGTGCACTCTTTAATGTTTATTGCAAATTATTTACAATAGCCAAGATACAGAAGAAACCAAAGTGTTCATTCATAGATAAATGGATAAAGAAGTGGTATATATATAATGGACTATTACTCAGCCATAAAAATAATATGTATATGACATTTGCAACATGGATAGGTCTAAAGAGTATAATACTAAGTGAAAAAAAGGTATTCAGGGGCGCCTGGGTGGCTCAGTGGGTTGGGCCGCTGCCTTCGGCTCAGGTCGTGATCTCGGGGTCCTGGGATCGAGTCCCGCATTGGGCTCTCTGCTCACCGGGGAGCCTGCTTCCTCCTCTCTCTCCTCTCTCTCTCTGCCTGCCTCTTTGCCTACTTGTGATCTCTCTCTGTCAAATAGATAAATAAATAATAAAATCTAAAAAAAAAAAAAAAAAAAAAAAGGTATTCCGAGAAAGACAAATACCATATGATTTCACCCATACATGGAATTTCAGAAACAAAATAAACAAAGAAAAAAAAGACAAACAGAAAAACAGACTCAAATATAGAACAAACTGGTGTTGACCAGAGGGGATGTAGGTAGAGGAATGGGTAAAATAGGTGAAGGGGATTAATAGTACACATACCCTGATGAGCATTGATTAATGTATAGAATTGTTGAATCATTATATTGCATATCTGAAGCTAATATAAAGCTATCCATTAATTACCCTGGGATTTAAATAAAAAAAAAAAAAAGAGTCCACACTTCTATTGCCTGATAGGAAAGAAACAGAGCTGTGAAATTAGTTGCCAAATCAGTAGGTTTAAATGAAGAGTTTGAAAAGCAGCTGGTTGGAATAAAATGTATGTCTGCATGTAAAACACTGTGAAGAAATTAATAATTTTTTCCATGAGGGAAGCATCTCTTGTCATGTCTATTTACATTTCATTGCACATGTGGTTTGAAATGACTTTTAATTTGTACAAAAATAAGACATTTTAGAAAACAAACACAAGGGATAGTATTCAAGAAACATTTTCCTCAAAATGTTCTTATTTGAGAAATAAATGGATAAACACAGATTTGATCATTTCAGTGATCCAAACTGCATGACAGATTTTGAAATATTTTCACAAATACAGATTTTAAAAATATAATGTAGGGGCACCTGGGTATCTCATTTGTTAAACGTCTGACTCTTGATTTTGGCTCAGGTCATGATCTTTGGGTCATGAGATGAGCCGGCTCAGGCTGTGCACAGGGGTGTGGAGCCTGCTTAAGATTTTCTCTCTCCCTCTCCTTCTGCCCTTCCCCCAACTCATGGTCTTATGCTCTCTCTCTCTTAAAAGAATAAAAACATAGTTAGAGTATGTTAGAAAACATATTGCTGATATATTCTACTTTTCTTTATAAAGTGTCACACTAAGAGGAAATAAACTTTTACTGAACATAAAAATTAGTATTCAAAATTATTTTTATAATAATGATTAGAAGCAATGCACAAGTTGGTGATCGTTTAGGGAAAACCATTTAGACAGTGAGATTAAATATTTAGTATTTAAAATACAACTTAAAAATGTTTTTAAAAAATAAAACATAAGCACAGACAAGAAGAGGGGATTATAAATGTATTTAATCAAATAAACATCATTCCCCAGAATATTTAAAGTAGTTCAAAATACAAAAGAGGAAAAAATATATAAATGGTCAATTAAAAATGAAAAAAACACAAAAAATAAGTAATTTATAGTAAAGTAACAGAAATAGCCGATATACATAGGAAGAGGGCTGAACATATCACCTGAATACAAAAAGAAATAAAATAAAATAAAATAAAAATTGGAACCAAAAAAGGGGGATTTTAGTTTACTTCCCTCAGGTTGTCAATAAAATTAAAGTTGGAAAATATTAAATGTGCAATATTTAGTGAAAATGTAGTAGGAAAAGCCCACACTCCTGGAGGGAAAATACATTGAAATATCAAGACTGTGTGGCAATTTAGGAACACCTGGTGAAATTTATAATATACCTATACTACAATCCCACCACTCTGTGTCTGGGTCCTCTTATAATAAGGTCTAATGCTCAAGGCCTAATACAAAGATATTCATGACGATATAAATACCTTTAAAGAGTGAAATTAAAAACAAAATGCAGTATATGCATACAAAGGAAAATATCAAATAGAAGGAATAAAAAAGCTTGACATTTTCCAACAAAGCTAAATCTTCAAGACATTGAATTTTTCATTTTTCAGTGAAAAATCCAAAGTGAAGAATAAAACAAAATAACACTAAAAGCACAAAGTAAACTACATATGCAATGTGTGAGTGCAAATGTGTACAATCAGGCTGAAAAATACACAGCAAGGACATGATCATGGGAGGGAAATGAAGGTTGTGTAACATAAACTTCAAATGTATCTGTACTTCAGTACTTCTTATACTGAAAACCAATGAAATAAGTACCAGTAAGTATTTGCAAATATCAATTCTGGATATAAAAAGATATGTTTCATTTCACTTCTATGTTTTTCTACATTTTTAAATGCTCCCAAAATAATAAATTTAAAAAATCAAACAATGATATCAATAAAAGTAAAATTATAATTGCCCAAGATGTGAGCAATAAAATGATTTTAAAATGTTTTATACTCATTATAGAGAATGCACCCAATTTAAGTAATGTTGATGCAAATAAAAAACTTAGTAAAAAGTTTTAAAATATCAATAAACTAAGCAAAATTATAATCATGAAGACTTAGCAAAATTGTTTCAAGAATTATTAGAAAACTTGGGCATACTTAAAATGACTGTAGAAATTGAGAATATTTCCTGTTCAGGCCCATCCTGATAATCTCACTTCCTTAAGGTCAACTGTGCCATGTAACCTATCATAATCATTGGAGTGAAATTCATCATAATCACCATCATGGGGCACAAGGTGTGGACCCAAGTGATGAGGAATCCTGGGAGTCAGTTTAGAATTTTGCCTAACATATCTACTAAGTTGTGTAAAGGAGAGAGTAATCTGCTTACAGATTTGGCTTAGTATTTGATGTTCTTCATACATTTCTGATATAGTTAATTAAAAAAGATTTAAATAAGATATTCTTAAGTTGATTTTAAACTATCTCATTTCAACAGATCTAATATTAATAACAAAATAAAAATGGTTGTGAAGTTCTAGTCAATGCAAATATATGCAAAAAATAATGACAAGCAAAATATGAAGGAGGAAAAATACAACTACATGCAAAATGTATGTCTTTATCTGAACAAGCAAGAAAGTTAGTTGAAAAAACTTTAAAATAAAATAATGTAGCAATATTATAATTTGTAAAGTTGTTATCCAAAACCAATGAGGTTTTTAAAATAAACAATGAGCAGCTTAATCATATATTAAAAAAAAAAGAAAAAGAAAAAAGTCTCACTCATTGATATATCAGCAAAAACATAAAAATAAGTAGTTAGGAATAAGCTTAAAAATGAAAGCACAAAAATAACCTATCCAATAAAAAGTTAAGGTTGATATATATATATATATATATATATATATATATATATATATATATTCAGTAACATACGACTATTATTTCTTTTCAAATTTATCTATAAAATTAAATCAACAAAATTCAAATGCTAAAAGGATTGAAGAGTATAGATTCACAGAGTGATCTTACTGGATGAATATGAATGCTTATTCCCAGAAAAAACTTTTCAAGACAAATAACAAAAGTCCTCCCATTTACTAAATATATAAGAATAACACTGAAAATAGTATTTTGTTAGCCAAGGATCAGAACGGAAAACACAGAAAATAAAATTAGGCTACTAAGTAGTCTCCTTATCTTCCATTTTACCTACATACTCACAAATACAGAGTAACACAAATAATGAATTAAATGTTGGAACCAAAAACATAGCACAGTAAGAGCATGTGTGTGCACTCCTCTGTGTGTGTGTCTAAGAACTTAGTTGTATTATTTGAATTTCAATTAATTGAAGGAAGTCCTGAGACAACTATTGATGTACTCTTTTTAAAAAGATTTTACTTATTTTTGGGGGGCTGAAAAGGGAGAGAAAGAATTTCAAGTGAGCTCCCCAGCAGGCAGGGAGCCCAAAGTAGGGCTTGATCCCAGGACCCTGAGATCATGACCCAAATGGAAGGCAGATACTTAACCAACTGAGCCATGCAGGCAGCCAATCCACTTTTGATCCAGAATCCTTCTGCTTTTAGAATGTTATTATAACAATATATCTGGAAAGTTATTCACAAGACTTTTCACAGCAGTGGTATTTGAAATACTTATAAAAACGTAAACCATTTACATCAGATTTGGTCCTTAATTATGCTACATCTGTAAGTTTGGAAATAGTACAAAGAATAAAAAAACAAAATTAGAGGACTAAACATGAGAAAAACATTAAATGTACTTATATTTTTAATGTATGTTTTATAAAATGAATACAATTGTATATTAAATACATACGTATCCACATATACATAGAAAAGTAATGGGGTAATTAAAAAACTTTGGGGCGCCTGGGTGGCTCAGTGGGTTAAGCCTCTGTCTTCAGCTCAGGTCATGATCTCAGGATCTTGGGATCGAGCCCCACATTGGGTCTCTGCTCAGTGGGGATCCTGCTTCCCCCTCTCTCTCTCTGCCTGCCTCTCTGCCTGCTTGTGATCTCTGTTTGTCAAGTAAATAAATAAAATCTTAAAAAACAAAAAAAAAAAGAAAAAACTTAATTTTCAGATTATTCTTTGTAATATTTTTGAATTGTTCAAATTTTCTATAATAAGAACATTACTTTAAACATCAACCTAAACACACATAAATAGAATAATTTAAAGAGTGAAGAAATTCTATCCTTAATCCACCTTGATTTCATAGTAATTACTATTCTTTACTCTTTAGGAAGTCAAGTACTTAATTTAGCTTAGAAAGAAAGCTATGCAATTATCAAATAGTTATTTTTAAATGCTAGGTACAACCTTCATTCCCCCAAATGCAATCAGAACCTCTGCACTTTCCATTTCTTTTTGAGAAATTCAAGTAATGACTCTCATCATAATCCTTTATGCCTTGCTTTTATGTATTTCTTATGAATCTTGATTTTTCATTTAGTCTGTGGTCATTCATTTTTGCCTGGAAACTATATTATAATATCCCCAGGGCATAAAAGTGTGATTTATATATTATTACATCTTCATTTCTTTTTTGTTCTTCATTTGGAATCTACTCCTACAACTTTAGATTAAATTTCTCTGCCTCCATTTCCCTATGCATCATTACATCTTTTTAAAAATAGGTAAAATATGAACAGAAGATATTAAATACACATGTGATCTGCCATTTAAAGTATATCAATAATAACTTTTCAATAATAGTTTTCTTTCGTTCATAAAATAAAAATGAATGTCCCAATTTTATATTTCCCCTAAATATCTTACATTTAACAAGATTCATTAAGGTATTATGCAATTGAAGTAGCCTCTAATATTTTCAAGATACCTCCAACATAAACAAGTTTTATTAATTTTATGATAAACAAGTAAGGCACAATCAAGAAAGTTAATAAAGATATAGAACAAAAACATTTTAAACAAAGGTTTATTTTGATAGTTCAATGTAATTTCTTTCCTCAAAATGACAAAAATTTTTGAAACCAAAAGTAAACCATTTATTTGAAATTCTACCCTGTCCTAATTAGTTTTTCTCTATTTTATTTCTTACTAAAATAGTCATTAAAGTTCTAGCTTTTCGCATAACACTCATAAATGTTTCCCATTATGATATATTACACTTATCTATCAGAATTTTTTGGCTTCTTTAATACCAATAGGTCTACACATACTCTCTGATGAATTTTCCAATTTCTTATCAATTCTATGTTTTATTAATTCCCTAACCAAATTTAAGAAACATAATTTTCTGGTTGTTTCCCTTGAAGTAGTTTAAAGATGAAAAGAGAAAACAAATAAATAAAACTAGTCTCTAATATAAATTTTAATTCAAGGACAACAAAGATTGGTCATGTTACTGTGTAAATTTCAGATACAAAATATAACCAAACTCATATAATGCATTTGACACACTGTGGTCTTCTCTGGATAGAAGACAATTTAAAACTTCTTGGGTCTTCAAAATCACCCCAAAGATATTCTCATTATTCACGTAAATCTTTCCTAAACTATTTTGTGCAGCAGGAAGGATCTTGTATACTTCAGTCCTTTGAGTGAATGGGATTCTACAATCTATTTAAGATAGGGTCTGTGTAAAAAAATAAAATTTAATTTAATGTACGCTAAGACATGGGAGGAAAAAGTGCAGGGAAGAAAAAGTACAATTACGATGTACTGACCACAGCTGGTAATTGCACTAAAGCCTCCTTTATAGATAATCCAAAAGGCAATAATGAAAAGAAATCTTCCCATCTGAGATAAATTTGGCAATATATAGACTTTTCTATTCTATCTAAATATTGAAATAACCTGAGTTATAATTAATTCATAGGCAATGGTTAAGGCATTGGCCAAATGATCAGAAACTGATGACATTGGAAAACTGAAGACAAGAAATTATGATGAAGAGGTATATGGATGAATGTAGCAGAAAGCACACAGGATGTCAAGATGTCCACATCACACATTTTGTCCTTCACAGAACATTCATGGCAGATAAAGCTATAAAACAATGTGTAAGATCTGTCTTCTGCATGTCAATCAATTCCTGTTCCTAGTTAACCTTTTACTCATTGGAGTTTGTATATAAAATTCCTGTGATGGAATCTATGTATGGTTTTAATGTGGTGGACTTTCCTTCACCAAAGCAAGTCTAGTTAGTGCTACTGATTATCCAGTCTGCCAATAGTTAAGCTCAAAACTAGACCCCATAGGGGACACCATGTTCTGAGGTTACCAGTTAGCTTCTTGGTAAAAGTTTGGTTACACTGGATCTGTGCCATTATAAAAACGGCAACTGAGTACGTGAAGAATTGATTGGCAGTAGCCACTAAGCAAATCACACATATGGGGCCACTAAAACATGGATCCTGTGGGAATGAAAATTCATAAAATCCTTTCAACCAAGGTGATAACATCAGGTAAGAGGATTCAGAAAAGTAGTGGGAAAAGGAAGGATGTGAATCTCAGCTTAGATATTTTCAGCTACAAAAACAGTGTAAAGAGCTGATGTGACCATTTTTCAATTTGTTGTTGATAGACAAAATACTGGTGGATGCTAATATTACCTACAGGTTCTAAGTTTGTATGATTGAATCAACATGACCCATAGCAATATGATAGTGGAAATTTAATTTTCTCCCACATTGGGGATATTGTCTTAATTATATCATCCCTCCCCCCCAAAAAATGTAATTTCTTCTTTATATACTTTGTGACTGCATTATATCACTTACCATATTTTAGATAAATTGATTCAAGCATTTTACCTGCTCTGCTAAAATGTAACATCATTAATTACAGATTTTTTTACTCTAATTGTATTCACCTGCAACATTCATACGTGCTTTGATCATAATCAATCCTCAATAAATGTTAATTGCATTGAAACACTGCAGATGATGAAACTCCAGATAAATATTTGCTAATGGAAAAATATTCGCTAGAGGGGATAAGTTATCTTTTCTGAAAGTACGATCATATTCGTGAAATTTTTTAAATAACTTCCTCACTCAAAAAAATGTATGATCACATGTTTAGCATTTAGTGATATTTTCACAGTGTTGTAATCTTTATAAAGGAGATAAAATGAATGAAAATAAAAATCCCACTGCATGGGTACAAGGTACATGAATCACAGTCTCTTTCACCTTCAAGAAGGTTTTTAGTTGTGGTCACCTAGTCTCTAAATAAACCTAACAGAAATAGAAAAGGCTAGTGAAGGACAATGAGAAGGACTGTAATCACGAGTAGCACTCTAGGAGGGGACTCCAAATGAGGGGGATATTAAAAAGACTAGGCTGAATTGCTCTGAGAAGATGAAGGAGAAAAGGTGATAAAATAGAGGCATATTAAGTAAAGAATAGAGTGAAATAGATACGCAGAAATTCTTTTTTACCCTTTCTTAAATTCAAGGGCAGTGGATAAAACCAGAGAGCCTAAAAGATGAAAAGACAGGACTTTTCTCTTGGAATAAATTGTCAAGAAGTACTTCCAGTGTTTCTGTCTGCTCCATTCCTAACTGGGAAACAAGTCAACATCTCCATGCCTCTATTCCCCAGTATTTATAACAGAATGTTAGATATTAAAAAGGACTATTGAGATCCTAAGTTAGACCAGACTAGAAGTAACAGCTTCAATCTAAAAAAGAAAAGAGGGGGTGCAATTGAGGCCCAGACAGTTTGTTGCTCATATGTATAAAACCAATTACTTAGAGAGCTATATTCAGGGGTCTCTAAGTTAGGGATCTTTTCACTAGGGAGTTACCTCCAGACTAGTGTTCATATATCATACAACTCATAGCTCATTTGTTTGCATAAGTAAATACACAAATATATACACTATTCATGTGCACTGCACTTTGCATACACATGCAAATACATTTGATGCACCAAAAATTTATTTTAATATGTTTTACTATTTATCTCTTTAAGTGAATGCGCTATACAGTTCTCAAAACACATGGAAGAATGACTTATATCAAACTATATAAGGACTGACATATAACCTGAATGCTCTTAATGTAGAGTATTAGTAGAAAATATCATGAAGCCACATATTATTTTAACAACTAATGAACACAACATGCTACTTAAAACTTTTCATATCCATCAATATTTTTACTCATTTTCTTAGTCCAATATTAAATTTAAATTGTTGCTAGCATTGAACATACATTAGCAGCTTGATTTCCCCATCAGTGGTTGGCATGGAAAAATTTTCTCTTATTTGGAAATTATCAGCGAGGAATATATTTATAGTAAAATCTGAATTGAAGGAAATTATAAATTGGCCTATGTTTAAACATTATGCATAGTCAGCCTCAGAGACATTATTAAAATTCCGTGAGATGCTCCAGTCAACTTATCCTACAAAATGCTCATAGTTCTTTTGCATTTCACACTTACCTGCTCCTGATCTACTATAGGTACTCGTCATGAATGAACCTCTCAAGTGCAGATCAGGTTTTTACTACATATTTTGGTTTAGGCACTGCCACACACTTCAAAAACAGGATATACTGAATCTTTTAGTAGGTGTGAGTATATGAAAACTTCTTGTTACCTATTTCTTATTTACCCACTATGTGAAATTACATTACTTAAGGTTTTGTAACTAAAACCAAGTGAGATAGCTGATGCTAAGTCGTTGTCCAATAAACACTTATTGAATAACTAGAAAACTGAGTAGTAAATGATAAATTTTTGCCACTTTTTAAAACTCTTCTACTATAGTACTTTCAGGCCAATTAAAATATGGGTTATATTCCCATATCTTAAAGTTTAAATGATAGTAGGATATTTTGCCTTATTAATTCCAACTATCCTTTCAGCCTTATAGAAGAGAGTTACACACTCCTGTCCATTGTCGTCTGCCTTGCAGTGCCCCCTGTAAGACATGCCTTCTCCATCCACTGATGTGGGGTATGATCACATAGCTTGTTTTGGTCAGTGGAATATCAGCAGAAGTGATATTGTGCTGGTTCAAAACAGAAGCCATAATAGACATCATCTATTGCTTCCATCTCTTCTGCTCTTTTCCCTCTACCATGAATATTAATAACTCTTACAAATAAGGGTTGCTTCTTTGAATTGGGTTCTGAAATAAGGAGACATTAAAGCTGAACTGAACAGACCTTCAACCAATACCTAACAAGGTGTATTAAGATCAATAAATTAAGATCAACAAATAAATGTCTATTATAGTAGATCACTAAAATTTTGAGAGTTTTGTATTATTATGTCAAATCTGACTTAAATAGAGATTTTGGTGTCAAGTCATTGAATGTTACCATAATAAAACTCCAAATGATCTATCAGCTATAATAAAAAAAAACTAAGACTATTATATTAAAAATATCTAGATAGTATTGGACTAAGAAAACTGAACAGTCACCAAGGAAGTTATATTTTCTAAAATACTCTTCAAATGGGGACAACAACAAATTTGGAAGAAGAACATTCAAACACTCAAATCTAGGAAGATCAGTTGGTTGGGAAGCAATGTAAGGGAGCTGAATAGGGACCTTTCTCTGAGAATAAGGCATGGCGGTGGTGTTTGCCCAGTAGGATTTCAGACCTGCTACGGACAAGCAACTGAAGTGCACTTCTTGTTTCCAAGTAAGAGACATTGTCTCTGTTCCATCTTCATATTTATGCATGCATGTGGGTGCCATGATGAAATACTCATTTTTTTAGCACCTATATCTCCAAATCAAAAGACAATATATATAGTAGAATATATCATGAAATTCTGGTATTTAGTTGATGCCATAATAGATGGAAATGTTGAGTGCTCCTTGGGAGAATGGTAACGTATTTTACGTATGAAAATGAAAGAAGTGAATATTTGTGGCCAGGAGTACAAACTATGTTGGTTTGCATTATTATTTCTCATTATTTACTCCTGCTTCCTATTAGATATATTATATGTACCTTATTATTTTATACACATATATTATGTAATATATATATATATTCCATATACAGCCATACCTCATGTTATTGTGCTTTGTCTTATCACACTCCATAGATACTGTGTTTTCTACAAACTGAAGGTTTGCCCAACCCCATACTGAGCAAGTCTGTTGGTGCCATTTTTCCAACAGCATTAGTTCATTCCATTTCTCTGTGTCATGTTTTTGTAATTCTCACAATATGTCAGACTTCTTCATTATTATTATATTTGTTATGGTGATCTATGATCAGTGATCTTTGAATTTACCATTATAATTGATTCATGTGTTCATATAAAACAGTATACTTTATAGATAATGTTGTGTGTTGGTGAACTTAATCATCTCTCTCCTTCTCTTCGGGCCTCCCTATTCCCTGAGACACAACAATATTAGAATTAGGACAGTTAATAACCCATGGCAGCCTCTAAGTGTTCAAGTGAAAGGCAAAGTTACACGTCTCTCACTTTAAGTCAAAAGCTACGGATTATTAAGCTTAGTGTGGAAGGCATGTCAAAAACTGAGATAGACAAAAAGCTAGGCTTCTTGCACCAAACAACTCAGTCAAGTTGTAAATGCAAAGGAAAATGTGTGTGTGTGTGTGTGTGTGTGTGTGTGTGTGTGTGTGTGTTGAGATTTATTTATTTATTTGAGAGAGAGAAAGTGGGGGCAAAGGGCAGAGGGAGAGAATCACAAGCAGACTCCCCGCTGAGTGCAGAGCCTGATGTGGGGCTCAATCCCATGACCTGAGCCAAATGTTAACTGACTGAGCTACCCAGGTGCTAGTTCAGTGAACATATGAATAAGAAGCAAAACAGCCTTATTTCTTTTCTTTTTTTTTTTTATAATTTTTTTTATTTTTTCATAAACATATAATGTATTAGCCTAGGGGTACAGGTCTGTGAATCATCAGGTTTACACACTTCACAGCACTCACCATAGCACATACACTCCCCAATGTCCATAACCCCACCACCCTCTCCCTATCTCCCAACCCCCGTCCCCTTGGCAACCCTCAGTTTGTGAGATTAAGAGTCTCTTATGGTTTGTCCCCCCACCAATCCCATCTTGTTTCATTTATTCTTTCCCTACCCCCAAACCCCCCACCGTTGCATCTGCACTTCCTCATATCAGGGAGATCATATGATCGTTGTCTTTCTCCGATTGACTTATTTCGCTAAGCATAATACCCTCTAGTTCCATCCACGTCGTCAGGAATGGCAAGATTTCATTTATTTTAATGAAAACAGCCTTATTTCTAATATGGAGAAAGTTTTAGTGGCCTGGATACATCACACCAGCCACAACATTCCTTCAAGACAGAGACTAATCCAGCTCTTCAATTCTGTGACGGCTGAGAGAGGAGAGGAAGCTGCAGAAGAAAAGTCTGAAGTTAGCAAAGATTGGTTCCTGAGGCTTAAGGAAAGAAGCCAGCTCCGTAACATAAAAGTGCAAAGTGAAGTGGCAAGTGCTGATGGAGAAGTTACAGCAAGTTATAGAGCAGATCCAGCTCAGATAATTAATAAAAGATACACTAAACAACAGATTTTCAGGGTAGACAGAAACAGCCTTCTATTGAAAAAAGACATCATCTGGGAGAGTGAAGTCAAACCTGGCCTCAAAGCTTCAAAGGATAGGCAGACTCTTGTTAAAGGTTAATGCACCTGGTGACTTTAAGTTGAAACCGATGCTCACTTAATCATTCCAAAAATCCTAGGTCCCTTAAAAGAATCATGTTAAATCCACTATGCCTGTGCTCTATAAAACAAATAACAAAGCCTTGATGGCTGCACATCTGTTTGCAGGGTTTATAGAATATTTTAAGCCTAGTGCTGAGAACTACTGCTTAGAAAAAAGATTCCATTCATACTATTACTGCTCATTGATCATATACCTGCACCCAAGAGCTCTGATGGAGATGTACAAGAAGATTAATGTGGTTTTTGTGCCTGTTAACACCAATTTCATTCTGTAGTTCGTGGATCAAGGAATGTTTTCAACTTTCAATTCTTATTATTTAAGAAATAGATTTTTTAAGGCCATAGCTTCCATAGATAGTGATTCTTTTGATGGATCTGGGAAAAGTAAACTGAAAGCCTTCTAGAAATAATTCACTATTCTAGACGCCATTGTAAACATTCATAATTCTTGGGGAAAGGTTAAAATATCAATATTAATGAGAATTTGGAAGAAGGGGTGCCTGGATGCCTCAGATGGTTAAGCATCTGCCTTTGGCTCAGGTCATGATCTCCAGGTCCTGGAATCAAACCCCACGTTGGGCTCCCTGCTCAGCAGGGAGTCCGCTTCTTCCTCTCCCTCTGCCTCTCCCTCTGCTTGTGCTCTTTCTCTCTCTCTCTCTCAAATGAATAAATAATTTTAGAAAAAAAAGAGAAAGTTGATTACAGCCTTCATAGATGTGTTTGATGGATTCAAGCCTTCTGTACAGGAAGTAACTGCAGAAATGGTAGAAATAGCAAGAGAACTAGAATTAGAAGTGGAGCCTGAAGATGTGGCTGAGCTTCTGTAATCTCATGATAGAACTTGAATCTCATGATAGAACTTCTTATGGATGAACCAAATTGTTTCTTGAGATGAACCTTCTTCTGGTGAAGATGCTGTCAAGACTGTTGAAATGGCAACAAAATATTTAGAATATTACAGAGACTTAATTGACAGAGCAATAGCAGGGCTTGACAGGATTGAAAGAAGGTCTTTGAAAATGTTGAAGCCAATTTTTAAAGAAGTTTTACTATGGGTAAAATACTATTAGACAGCTTTGGGTGCTGCAGAGAAAATGTTCATGAAGGGAAGAGTCGATTGATGCAGCCACCTTCCTGTTTTCTTATTTTAAGACATTGCCCTAGCCATTCCAAACCTTACAGTCACCACCCTGATCAGGCAACAGCCATCAGCATCAAGAGAATGCCAGCAAAAAGGTTACCACTCGCTGAAAATTCAGATGCTTAGCATGTTTTAGCTATAAAGTGTTTTAATTGAGGTATATACATTGCTTTTTTCTTATAATTGCATAGTTAATAGAGTACCCTATAGTGTAAACATAACTTTTACGCGTACCAGGAAACCAAAAAAAAAAAAAAAAAAATCATTGGACTCACTTTACTGCCATATTTGCTTTATTGTGTTGGTCTGGAGGCAGACCTGCAATATCTGAGGTATGTGATTATATATTCTCCCCACCTATTGTCCTGTTATATCCGATTCCTCCTGTAGGAGGAGTTACATCCTTAACTCATTGCTACGAAGCTCAGTCATGTGATTTGACCAAGGTAATGGAATATGAGCCAAAGTGACAGGACGCCAGATATGAGTTGAAGCTTTAAAAGTGCATCTGTTTCTCTACCATCAATCCTGCTCTGCCATGAGAAAAGCATGACACAAGCAGAAGCTGCTCTTTTAACCTACGCTCTAGAATCATGAAACATATGGTGAAGGTGATCACAGGCTGATAGAGCTCAGCAGATCTGCAGCAGACATAGCAGACTTAGAGCCATCAAAACACTATGGGAGGAAAAAATAAATTCTATTGTTTGTAAACTATTAAGATTTGCATGTTCTTTTGTTACTACAGAAGAACCGACTGATACATAAGACAACCAAATTCTTCATGCAATTGATGTGCTATCCTCTGTGAATTCAAATAATATTTACTTAATAACCCTAGTGTTGCAAGCACATGTATAACTCTGTGGATGTGAAGATTTTTAGAAGAGACATTCTTTTCTATTGCTCTTAATAAAGCGGATATTGCTATGGTAGAAAACCATGTATACAATAGTATGTGATAAATGTCATAATATAATTATATCTTAGTTTACATTTGTGTGGCGTCAGAAGATCATCTCACTGCACTTGAGATAGAAATACTGAATCTGGGAAAGAATTTTTGGAACAAGTAATAACTAATCTGAATCTTGAAGGTAAGCCAGGGTTCACTGAAAGGGCAAACTGAGAAAATACATTAGAGACACACAGCACATAGGAATAAGAGTGAAGAATGAGACATACATGGTGTTTGTAAATCAGTCATAGAAGCCCAGGTTGTTGGTAGGTTCGCTGTAAAAAAAAAAGTCAGCCTGTGCCAAATTAAAATGGACCTTCTTCATCGCACTAATGAGCTTGCAATTCACCAAGTAGGATGAATGATAGTAGGATGAAAAAATGGATTATAGATCCAGGGAGAAAGAGAAGAGTGGATTGTAAGAGTGCATGCAAGAAATTGAACTAAGACACTGTCATTGGGCAATTAGATAAGCTTCTGGCTTGCTTTGGAGGAGAAAAGAAAGACCAGCAGGAATTTAGTTTCACTCTGATGCACAAATGTTAGTGTTAGCCAAAGAGCAAAGCTGACACTGATGTCATTGCGTCCACCCTGTGAGGATAACCAGAGGCTCAGCTATACTTCTCTAGCTCTTGCTGAGACACAGAATTTAGACATCTGCACAGCTGAGCCCAGGTCAAGGTTCAGGAATAGAAAGTAACACCGCCTCCTCTCTAAGCCACATCATTCCCAAGGTTAACACTGGAGCTATGTCTACATCCCGTGGTCCGGATAAAGAGAAGGTGGCAGATAACTGCCAGGGGGGAAGTGGGTAAAAGAAGCTTAGGGGGAAGAAAAAGATGGGAAAAGGCTTTGGATATTGACATCATTTTTAACTTCGTATTACTTTGTTCAAATATCCAATACACTTCCCTCATCATCTTTTTTCTCTCTCCCCCTCATAATCTTTTAAGTCCCCAGGGTTCATTCTAAATTTGTTTAAACCAAATTGGCAATGTGAGGAAAACTAATTGCGTCTTGTGCTGGAAATATGCAGTTAGCCGGAAGGCTTCCTCAATATCAAAAATAAGGAAATAAAACATTGTATCTGGTTGTTTTGTTTTTGTTTTTGTTTTTGTTTTTTGTAAATAAAATTGAGTAGAAGAGATGGGACATCTACAGGAATTGAGAGTAAATATTCTGCCAGTGGCCATAGCGGTGTCGTGGGCAGTATGTCATCTAAAGAGAAAGGCTTAAGTCCTTTTTAAGCAGACAGACACATTCAGAAGTAATGCATACATACTTTACTTCCTATTTCACAGAAAAATCAAAAAGAAGATAGCATCACGAAGCTATGACAATCAGAGTCACAGGAAAGTGACTATGCCATCTCAAAAGGAACTCAAAACAACATGAAAAGCAGCCCGAAAGACTTTTTGAGCAAAAGAAATTCTATGAGTTCAGCCTTTAATATACAACCAGACTTTTCCAGACACTCAGATTGTTTACAAGAGGAGGCACAGGGGCATTTCCTCATTTCTTTTTTGCCACCCATCAAGGAAAGAAATCTATTTTTATGGAGGCCGACAGATCCAGGTTTATCAATAACAGCAGTAATAACAACACTAACAATGTTGACATTTTTATGATAGGAATTTTATCACTGCTCCAACTCTCAAATAAAAATAAGAGAAATAAATATCTCATTTCCTATGTCCAAAGGAGGATAAATTAATTCTTGTTTCTTTCAGAGGAAATGAGGGACTTAGTTAAGTTTTCTAACCTTCCATTGTTTAGAGGTGCTGGAAAGGGGACTTAAAGAGAGGTCTTGGATTAAGGAAGACAGAAGACAGAGAGGGAGGAAGGACTTGAGAAGTCCCAAAGCATAAAGTTGCCTAAGGAGAAAAATGGACATAAAAATTAGAACGCAATAAAAAGAACCAAGGAAGTAAGCAGAGCTTTGGTGAAGAGACATCTAATTCTGGTGGTGGGAGGTCTGAGCTTCCCCAAAGAGAACAGTGATAAAGACAGGAGCAGATCAATAAAAGATTTCAGACTTGAGGAATGGATAGCACTTTGATTTGGGGTATGATTTTAACTCAGTTCATGAGATAAATGTGATATTATCTGCATAAAGCAGTGGGTTTAAAAGACTACACAGCCTATGACTAAGACTGATACAAAAACCTGAGAGTGGCTGAGATTTAAATTGCAGGAGGGATGATGACCAGAACCCCTAAAAAGGAACCAAGGTATGTATTTAACTGTGTACGTTTATTTTATAGAGGGGTGTGAGCAAAATCTGCATAGTTGATCGAGGTCAGCCTGTATAAACAATGTATAGAATTTTTTAAAATTAGATTTTATTCTCATAAATCAAATAAGATTAGAGAAATGACAGAAAACAAAAATAGGCGAAAGGATATGATAAAAAGATGAGCAAGAGCACTGTAACTAGTTTTCTTTCTGACGGTGCATATCTCATTTTCTGCTTCACATCCAGTGCCCTGCGATCGTGAACACCTTCCAAACTGAGTCCTTTCTTTGGTTTTGCCTGTCAATTACTCTCTATAGCAGCTACTTGTTCTCTTACCTTCCACAGTAATATTTACGATTCATGAGTCTGGAGGTTAAGGAAGCAAGTGCTTGTCTGCGTGCCATAAATTAATGCTCTCTGTATAAAATTCATGACCCTGCTTTCACACACTGGAAAGGAATAATAATAAAAAAAAAAATGGCTGTCATTGTCTGTGTCCTTTGCCAGCTGAGGCTGATGTGTAACAGCAGGTGCTTTAGAAAGAAATGCTGTTGGCACTTGTAAAGCCTGGGCAGCCACAGCTCTGTCCTTTTTGCTTAAGGAAACAACATTGTTTCCTTTGATGTTAGACTGTCAGGAGGGATTTTTGCAGCAGAGCGCAAGCAAACAAAGTGGCACAACATGAAAACGATTTCAGAACGAGGACTTGACTGGAGAATTTGAGAACATCACTGGTCAACGATCATAAGAGAAGGGTCTTTTTAATGATCTTTGAATAAACTTGCTAACCACAAAAATCTCTGCCCTTAGTCCCACTTGTTAGACATGATTGGATATATTTAAACAGCTGTAAAGCTTTGTGTATCGTGCATAAATCAAAAGATGCCTGTGCACACAATATTGAAATATCCTAGATTAAATGAGGAATTGTGTTTAATCGGATGGTCATTTAAAAATGTTAATGTCATTTAAAAAACAATTTCCAGAAAGTATAGTCATAACTTATATTTCTTTAGGACTTTACAGCTTTTGCTCAAGTTATTTCTTTTGAAATAAAACAGTTGTGAGGAAAGATATAATTCCGTTTGTCCCTAGTAACAAAGTGAGGATCAGACAAGCTAAAAGAAAAGTTCTAGTCAAAATCATAACAAGTTGGAGCGCCTGGGTGGCTCAGTGGGTTAAGCCGCTGTCTTCGGCTCAGGTCATGATCTCAGGGTCCTGGGATCGAGTCCCGCATCGGGCTCTCTGCTCAGCAGGGAGCCTGCTTCCTTCTCTCTTTCTCTCTGCCTGCCTCTCAGTGTACTTGTAATTTCTCTCTGTCAAATAAATAAATAAATAAATAAATAAATAAATAAATAAATAAATAAAATCTTAAAAAAAAAATCATAACAAGTTACCAGTAAGAAGCAGCACTGAAATAAGAATCCGGGTCCTAGCCCAGTTTAGGACAATTTTCTGTACCTCAATATGTCTAAGTGTTTTGAGATATTTCCAAGAAAATCTAGAATTATTTGTAGGGGTAGGCAGAGAAGATTATATTTGTTACATACACAGAAGTACCTGTGTTTGCACTCATTGTTACTTCTTCCTTTCTGTCTCAGAGAGTTTAACTCAGCTACATTCACTCACCATTTCATCCCTAGAATATGGAGAAGTCTATGGTACATAAATGTATAAATGGACTTCCGGTTTCCAGTTTCACGTGGAAGGAGCTTGAAAGTCACCATTCTGTTCTAACAAGTGAAAAACTGAATAGAATAAAAAACCAACAATTTTTTTTTTTCACACCATAAAAGAGGAGAAGGCAGAGTGCAAACTGCTGCTCCCAGAACAGAAAAGACTTGACAGGCAAATGCAGGCTTCCTGGAGCAAAGAGCCCTGAGCATAAAACACCGAAGGGAACTGAGCTTTGGTACAAAAAATCCAAATGGTGACTGACAAAGCGCTAGTGGCACAGTGTGACCAATTCTGAGAGTTAGAAACTCCAGGGGGACCCAGTCCAATCATAGGGGACCCCACAATGTGGTGACTATACCTCCGGGAGTTAAACCAGGCTCCCACAGTAAATATCTGAGGAAAATCCACTCCTGCTTCTCGCAAGGAGCTGGGAAAGAAACCACTCTAAAATACTCAGAGTACTCTCTTCTTCTTAACAAGGTCCACCTTCAGGGGAACCAGTTCACTGGAGCCTTACTTGCTGGGGTAATATCGGAGCCCAACTGGCCCAGTGAAGGGAAATACCCAACCCAACTCCAGCCAACCCCAGCCATCCAGTTACACCTGAGCAGGGAGAAAAAGACTGGGAAACACTTGTAAAGCTCACAGTGTAGGGGCACAGCGTCAGTAAAGGGCTGAGATCTAATCCTAGGATTGAAGGCCCCTTCCCCTCCCCGGACACCTCACCATCATATTGCTAAAGGCCTATTTGCAACAGTTCCTTTTACAGGGCACATTATGTCTGGCTACTAAGAAAGAAAAAAAAAAAGTTACAAAGCAAGGTAAAAAGTCAAAAACACAATTTGAAGAGACAAAGTAATCAGAACCAGACATGGCAGAGATGTTCAAATTATCAGGCCGGGAATTTTAAACACCTATGATTAATATGCTGAGGACTCCAATAAGTAGACAGAATGCAAGAACAAAACAGCAATTAAGCAGAGAAATGTAAATCCTAAGAAAGAACCAAAAAGAAACACGACAGGAAAAAGCACTCTAACAGAAATTTAGAATGCTTTTCATAAGCTTATTAGCCAGCTGGACATGGCTGAGGAAAGAATCCCCTAGTTTGAGAATACCTCAATACAAACCTCCAAAACTGAGAAACAAACAGAACAAAGACTGAAACAAACAAACAAAAACAAACAAACCCAGAACAGAATTTCCAAGGACGGGGACAACAACAAAAGATGTAACGTACAGATCACAGATCATGAGAAGACCAGAAAGAGAAAGAGAAAAAAGAACAGAGGGAATATTTGAAATAATCATGACCAAGAATTTCTCCCAAATTAATGTCAGACACCAACCCACAGATCCAGAAGGTTCAGAAAACACCAATAGGATGAATTTAAAAATAAAATTAGGGGCACCTGGGTGGCTCAGTGGGTTAAGCCTCTGCCTTCAGCTTGGGTTATGATCCCAGGGTTCTGGGATCGAGCCCCACATCAGACTCTCTGTTGAGCGGGGAGCCTGCTTCCCCTCTCTCTCTTCCTGCCTCTCTGCCTACTTGTGATCTCTCTCTCTGTCAAATAAATAAATAAATAAATAAATAAAATCTTAAAATAAAATCAAATTATACCTAAGCATATCATTTTAAACTATAGAAAATCAAAGATAAGGAAAACTCTTGAAAGAAGCCTGAGAGAGTTTAGGGGAAAAAACAAAAACAAAAACAAAAGACAAGGAAAACAGCTTACTTATATAGGAACATAAGGAGAAAGATATATGCAGCTTATCCTTCGAAACCACACAAGGAAGAAGAAAGGGAATGAAATATTTAGTGTTAAGAGAAAAAAACCAGCCTAAAAGTTGGACATGTCTGTTAAAATAATTTAGCTGAATATCTATAAACAACAGGACTTTTTTATAACTATTGCTTCCTGAAAATGTTGAAATTCCAGAGATCTCATTTTCCAGGTCCCAGTTCCACTGCCCACCCGACCAACACCCAGTGATGGTGAAAAATTAGAAAAAATCTGTTCACAGTCAATCACCAGTCTGGGGCAGGCCTTTCTATGGGATGGAAATAATTGACTCAGCAGTCCTTGCTTCCTGAATGCTAAAAATATGTTGAGAAAACACATATTTAAAGAGAAAATAAGGGCAATAGAAAGGAAACTGAGGGTTGCTGGGGGGAGGGGATTTGGGAGAAGGGGGTGGGATTATGGACATTGGGGAGGGTATGTGCTTTGGTGAGTGCTGTGAAGTGTGTAAACCTGGTGATTCACAGACCTGTACCCCTGGGGATAAAAATATATGTTTATAAAAATAAAAAATTAATTAGAAAGGAACAATTCCTTCGGCTTTCATCAGATTCTCAAACGAGGTCTCTGACCAGAAAACATGGTTGAGTGTCTTGTTTTTTTCACAAATAAAGCAACAAAGGTTTAGAACATCTTGTGGAAATCAAGTTTCAGATCTGGGTGAAACCCAGGTTTCCTTACTTGTATTCTAATTTTGTTTTTGTTGCGCCAGATGGCTAATATTTTAGTAGTTTCCATAGTGTTCAGTGATAAACTTTTTTTTTTTTTAAACTTACAATTAACAAACCAGTGAAAATTTCCATGTCATTGTTAGGACCAGGTATATAATAACATAGGAACCTTGAAAAGATTAGACAAGATTTGCTTATTTAAAATTTATGGTCTCAGAAACCCCAAATCTTATGTTTCACCCCCTAACTCAGATGACATCTCTCTATAACACCATGGTGTTTACGATGCGCGCGCGCGTGTGTGTGTGTGTGTGTGTGTGTGCGCACACACATCCCAGAACAGAATTTCTGCTTATGGAATTTTGGAAATAACATGTAGGATGTGTGCGTTGGGATAAAGAACATGCATACCAAATATGTTGAGATTAGTTTCTCTTAATTACCATTAGTGATTTATCTTAAAATTTCTAGTTCGTATTACAGAAGATGAGTAATCAAATATGGTGTGTTCAGTCATCAGATACATCTTATGCAATCTACAGTAATTATTTTTTCCAGAAAGCCTAATTTTTCATTAAGTCTTATAACCACTTGGTGGGTGCAGTTAGACAGAGTATTGGTATTTATAGCATTCCCTCCTTACTGAGATATATAAATGTTTAAAATATGACCAAAATGTCATCACATTCCCCATATCACAAACAAATCTGAAAGTATCTTATGGTTTGTAAATAATCACATGGGAGCATAGTTCAAATGAATAATAAACTGCTTTTTCATCTTTGAACTTTTTTTTTTTTTTTTGCTGTTCCTTCTTACTGGAATAATCTCTCTGTCTTTCTCTTTCATGAATTTCCAATCAGCTTTCAAGATGCATTTTAAATGTCATTTCCCCCAGAAAGTATTTTTCACAAAATCAATCATTCCCTTAGTACTCATGAGGACCAGCTAATAGTATTTCAAAACATACATCAGCCACTAGAGTGATGTATGTGTGAAGGAAATCTGCATCCTGTTCCCTCATATCCCTCACCTATCTCCAGACACTCAGTCAATGCTAAATGAATTATTTGCTGAATAAATACAAGAAAGGAAAATGAAAGGATCCTTCCCTTTTTAAGCATGAATTATATATCAGGCACCATGCTAGGCAGCAAGGATATACATACATGGCTCACCCCCAATAATTGGTGGGCTGTTGTCAGGATTCATATTATTCAAGAGCCCCAGTTATAACTTTATATGCCTTAAAATCTCTATCTGAGTTGAGAAATATTGTTTGTTGAGATTTCTTTTTAGACCAAACATCATACATGTTATTTCCAAAATTCCATAAGCAGCAGTGATATGCTGTCTACATATACTGACTTCTCCTTTTGGTACCCTACTTTCTCCATAATCATAAGCAATGTGGGCTTGATAGAACTGTGATGCTCTCCATTCACATCCTCCATCTTACTCTCTCTTTCAACAGCTGCCGTAATCAAACCCTTTCTGACAGCAGGAGTTCTAATTATCAAGAGCAAATGATGTTTTTTCACTCTGTCTTCTTCAGCATCTCTACCACTCAACAGTCCCACTGCCCTCTATTACGTTCATGTTAGAAGTCATTGTAGAGAGCAAGATGGAGTCTCTCCTGTCAAGCGGGGGACCTGTGTCAAGCAATGTTGCAAGCAGGTAAGGTACCACAGCTATGAGACATCACCAGGACCCACATCAGCTGACACCCCAGAACTGATAAGGGGTAGAAGAGTTCTGTAGGGGCCCAAGAGAGAGAAAATCCCATTCAAAGGGCGAAGATTTTTGCAGTGAGTTGTCAAATTCTTCAAACGTGACCCCTCTATGTTTGACCACTTAAAAAAGGCAGCTGCCACCAAAGGCTCTGCCAGATTGATCTCAGAACAGAACTGAGATCCTTCACTGCTTGAACATAATAGGCAGTAAGTGCTGAGAGCTGACCCAGACCAGAGCAATGCCTTATCTCAACTGCGTGCCCACAGACTGACTTTGCATTTGGTTCGTTAACTTCCTGCACCCTGTTATCTTGTTTGTTGGCTTGTCTTATTTTCTGCTCTGTGCACTGTAAGAAGCCATGTCTAATCACATGGTAAAATGTCATTGAGTTTGGAATCCTGACCCTGCTTCATAATTATGATTAACTTTGCTTTGGGATTGAGTAAAGCTGACATTGTGGAAAGATACAACTCATGTGTGCGCCTTCATAGCTGCTCATGAAAGTTATCATGTAACTGTTTTATTTATTTGTTTAGCTAAACTATTTTGATCACTTATTATGGACTGGACATCTTGTTATAGGCTATCAATAATCTAATAAAATTACACGTTTTTATCCTAAAAAAAAGTTTCTATGTTCCATAAAAGAGGAAACTGAGGTCCAGAGAAGTTAAATAATTTGCTCAGAGTCAATCAGCTGGTGATAAGAACTGCGATTCCAATCCAAATCTGTTACCTGACCCCAATCATTTTATTGTATCCTTAGCCACTGGATGATATTGACTCTCAGACCACTCTTCCTCTTGTCTTTGATTGGGTTCACCTTTTGTGAACTTAAATTAGGTATATCCTTGGTTTGGTTATCATAAGAATGCTTTATATATTTCCCCCATTCTTGTCATATTATTTCTCACACATGTTAAGTGACTGGTGAAATGTGAGGACACATCTCCAGCTCCTGATCCTCTGTCTGAGAAATCGCCAGCACCTAAGGTCTGTGCTGAAGGCATGGGCATGACCTCCATCTAAGCAGAAATGGCTCAGGCCCTTTGCCACAGATAATTGGATAAGGGATGGAGAGTTAACCTATTCCTTGCAAATGAGGTATCTTCCAAGAATGTGTTTCTTTTTTTTTTTTTTTTTAAGATTTTATTTGATAGACAGAGATCACAAGTAGGCAGAGAAGCAGGCAGAGAGAGAGGAGGAAGCAGGCTCCCCGCTGAGCAGAGAGCCCGATGCGGGGCTCGATCCCAGGACCCTAGGATCATAACCTGAGCCGAAGACAGAGGCTTTAACCCACCGAGCCACTCAGGCACCCCAAGAATGTGTTTCTTATGACAGGTGATTCAGAGGTACAACTGAGAAGGGCCATGAACTTATGTTGCATCAAAGACACAGAGAGTAACATCGGGTCAGGAAATTACCAGATCTTGAATCAAGTCGTTGAATAGTTGGGTGATGTATGTCCCTTGGCTGCTGAGAGGAAAACCTTTGAATTCCCCTTTATGGTTCAGCTGGTTTTAGTGGTCTGTGTCCTTTGAAGGTAACAATCTCTATGAGAGAAAGAATTTAGTTGCAGGCATCAGATACCCTGAAGTGAGACTACAGAGAGAGGAGTGAGCTTTTCCCAGCCATGGGGTATAAACCTATCACCACCAAGTAATGAAACACAAATCAACTAATGAAGCTGTCCCCTGAAATTTTTAGGAGCCTAGACCTTGTGTTACATGATGTGCATGCTTTAGGGGAAGCAAATACAAGAGTTGCCTTAATTCATTAGAAAAGAAGAAAAATGTATAGTCTCAGGGTCCTAAGCTTGAAACAGAAATGAAAATCTGGACTTCATACCCTATTGGGAAAAAAAGACACATGGCTCGGGAGTGATGCTTTGCCAGAAATCAATCATTTCTTATTTGAAACCACAGGATGTCTTACTGTTTGACCTTTAAAAGTATAAGGTCTACTGACTGGCAAGTAGAATTGTCCTGGCAAATTAAATTTGGACATATGAGAGGACCTTAGGGGACTGTGGAAGCACAACTACCCAGATTCATCTGCTGAGCTACCTACGTGGAATCTTTCTGTAGTATCTCCCTTTGCAAAGCCTAATTAGTGTTGCTATGTGACAGGGGACATGGAGAGATGAGCTAAAACATATTACGAAAGGAAAGGTCCCTACAGCCCCACTCCCAAGGAACACTGCATACCACCAGTGCCCTCAGGCTAGAAGAGGCTTGGGGAAGGCTCCATGGTTGCTAAGCAATAAAGCCTTCCCTTTGGGTTATCCTGAGAACAGTAACTTGCAAAGCAATGAATCTAGAGAGGGATTCATGGGCAGATCTGATCAGCAAACAAACAATCAGAACAGGTATAGAGTCCATAGAATGTCCAGAGAAAAAAAAAATAAGGTGAAACAAAACACACACACACACACACACACACACTTAGGTAACAGCAGACACAGGCATGGGCTTAAATCACACCAAAATAGAATATCTCAGCTCTCTAAGTAACCAAAAATCCCGCAGACCATTCTAATTAAGTGGCCATCCATACCTGCGTGGACCGTCTCCAGCTTTTCCCTCAGAGGGGTTCCAAAGCACCAGATACCAGGTGAGCCCTCGTTATAAACAACCCCATGCAGTCAGACTTACTATACGAGAACTGTCTCCCCCTCACAGGACGCAGATAATTCTTTGATCTGATGCTCGGGTAAGTTGCTGTCCTCGAGTGTCTTCCTGGCCCTACCAATTTTCAGTTCTGACTTTACAAAAGTCACCTTGCCCCTCTGTGATTCCTATTCTCCAGCTTTAAAATAAGGAAACAAATAGCATCTCCCACATGAGGTGTTTGTAAAGATTCAGTGAATTAACACATATACAAACTTTTGAAGACTCCTGTCCCCAACGTGAGCACACAGAGAAAAAAATCAGCTCTTTCAGACTCTCTCTTACAAATGAGGAAACAAGGCACAGAGGTGTGAAATAACACACATGTAGTTCTACCACCAGTAAATGGTAAAAACTGGAATGTAAAAGCAGGCTATCTGATTCCAGAAATTATTTTCTTGACAACTTTTCATAACCATCTAATCATAGTGTGCTTCTTGGTCCAAAATTGGATATGTTACACTGGGGATGATTATTTTTCTCATTTAGCTCAAAGCTTGCAGGATAATGGAAAGCAGCCCCTGGTCTATCTTGAGGACCAGAGGAAAGGCTAGAGATAATATCACTATGCAACAGGAATGCGGTATGTGGTGTGGTGGTATATTGTGTCCCACCGGGGAACAGAGTGAGGACATTCGTAGTTGAAACAGTAACTACTAGATCATGGCAAATGGAAGCTAATGTAAAATTTAGCCACGGGAAAAGATTACTTGGGGTTTCATAGTTTTTCTCATCAGTTTGTATAACTACTTATAAATTTTCGAACACTTGGAGATATGTATGTTACAAGATGTTTATCCTATTGTCTTCTCTGTCTTTGTTCCTTTTTGTGACTTTTCTCTCCCTCTTACTTGCTTGGCCTAGAGAAGTTGTTGTGTTTCTATTTCCATTCTATTTTCGTCAGGACTTGAAGCCAAAACAATGTGTGTATTATAACTTAAAAAGTTTTGGTCTAGGATGGTATTCCTAGTCAAAAGTTATGCACAGACACATGCATACATGCGCACATACATAGCCCTAGTTGTGTGTGTCTATGTGTGTATATCAAGTAAAATACAGACACATATACACTTTTAGTTATTTAATTCATTTGAAATTTATTCTTGTATATTGTGAGATAGAGATCTAACATTATTTGACATAAACAGTTCTACTTATATTGCCTCATTTTGTTTTACTAATCTCTTCATGAATATTTCACTTTTAATTATTATAATTTCATGGTACGTTTTGATGTATGGAAGAAGAAGCTCATTCATTACTCTCCTGTTGCAGAATTTTATTAGTTGTCATTAAAGATTTTCTAAATGTACTATCTTAAAATTTGTCTTTAGAATTCTTAATTGAAAATACATCTAATTTATAGATCAATTTAGGAAGACAGGACATGTTGAAACTATTAAAGTTACTATCACATACCTGATACCTCTCTCTCCTTCTTAGTAACTAGAGAGTTAGAAAGAGAGAATGAGATAGAAAGGGAGAATAAGAAAGAAAGAAATCGTTAAATATTTACGAGCTTCATTATATGGTGACTGTACATTTTATATAATTTTAATTAGAAATAAATATTCACATTTTATATTTCTATGGGCTAAATTTTGTCCCTTCTCCCCACCAAATTCATATGTTGGTCTAACCTCCAATGTTTCTGTATTTGGAGATAGAGCCTATAAGAAGGTAATTAAGTTTAAACAAGGTCATAAGGCAGGGTCCCAGACCCAAGAGTATTAGTGTCCTTAAAAGATTCACCAGAGCTCACTTGCTCATTCTCTCTTTCTCTCTGTCACACACACACCCACACACATATACATAATCTCTCTCCCCACACATTCAGAGAGCTCATGGCAGCACAGAGTGAGAACTGGCCCCCTATGAGCCGAGAGCAGAAATCTTGGAATGAAATCTACTTTGCCTTCACCTGACCTGGGACTTTTCAGCCTCCAGAAGTATAAGAAATGGATGTCTGTCATTCAAGCCACCCAGTCGGTGGTATTTTTTTGTTATGGCTGACTGAGCAAAGACAGACATACCCATATTCCTGGTTCTGCCCCTGTCACTTGACAGTCCTTCCTTGGTTCCCTCTGCCACTCTTTCTACTCCGGTAATCCCAACTTCTCAGAGTTCTCTGTCCCCACTTCCTTCAGTGGTGCCTTTTAGGTTTAATAAGTGCTTTTCTTTGTTAGCATCTTATCCCTACAGTTTGTTATCCTACAAAATACATTCTGTTCTTCTGAGCTACACTGCCCATTATTTTACCAAATTATATTATAATAAAATCTTTAAGTTTCCCTTCCAAATTGTTTCATAAAAGATGGTTTGTGCTTTATTCATCATTATTTTTGTCTAAAACAATTTTTTCTATAGAAGTGGCTAAATTAAGTCACTCATTAACACTTTAATGAAATCACCATATCCACTAAGTTGTAGAATATTTAAATTAATGTCTACATAATTTTGAAGACCAGTCTCATGTAACTTAAAAATACTTCTAGATACCCAGAAACCTAAGTAAGTTATATGAGAGAGTGTTAGAGAGTTAAGGTATCTATAGAAATGATCAGAAAATGATGTTAATGCTAATTTCTCTCATTCTGATGTTAATAATAACAGCTGCTTATCAAAGAATAATACACATATAAAAGGGCACACTCATCATAAATTTCAGTTTCATGAAATTTCATGAAGTGATTCTCCCATGTAATTAATATCTACATCATGAAATAGAAGTCACCTGTTCTGCTTTCAAATCCTACTTTCTTTTTTCCAAAATTAACTGCTATCCTGATGGCTAACAACCTCGAGTGATCTTCCTTTCTTATGAACTTATACCAAGTGGAATAATACATTATGTTGTTTTGGGTTTTTGTTTTTGTTCTTTTTTTTGGCCTGCCTTCTATTCAACTCAGTATTGTTTTAATAAGTCACCTGTGCATTTTTGCTGAGCTAGGAGTGATTTACTTTCATCCAGTGCATTATTCCATTTTATGAATTTGGCATTAATTCATCCACTTGGTTGTAATAAACATTTGGATTGTTTCCAGATTGAGACCGTAATGATTAATTTGCTATTGAGTATGCACACCCACGCATTTATGTTGAGACTGGGTCTAGAAGGGTAGGTTTCTAAGCCTGCCTCCAAAATGTGGATGTTCAGCTTTAATAGATGATGCCAAGCAGGTTTTCAAAGTAATTATTCCGAATGATACTCCTACCAGCTCTATGTGGCAGTTTCAGTTTTTCCATGGCCTCACCAATATTTGGTATTTTCTGTCTTTTAAAATTTTGGCCCTTTTAGTGTTGTTCCACTATTCATTCATATCAATCTGCTCTAATCAAAATAATTCAAATTGCCTTATAGGACTAAGATCGCAACGGAGAAAGGAGAACAAATTATCTTTCTGAGTAGGCCCGAATGTTTGTCTTTCTCTTTGTTTTATCTATCAAAACAAGTAAGCTTTCCAAATCTTCAGAATTTACAACATAAAGGAAATAAAGGGAATGTTACATGTTTGACACCACTTAGTACAACTGTTGTTGTACTTTGAATACAAGAACTGATTTTGACAGAACAAAATTTTACTCTGTTCTGAGAAGAATTATTTTTTCATGTGATGAATTATAGATTTAGAGTTTCTGACTTACCTGCTCTTGAAATATTTTTAGCTCTATATTTATATTCCCAGCTTTTCTCACTCTCTTTCGCGGCACAGCTACAGCATTTACTCAGAAGCATCTACTCACACCAACATTTAATTGGTTTACTCTAATACTGAAGGTTTATTTTTGTGAACAATTGAATTATTTCGTGTCAGTAAGCATTTACCCTATTTACAAGAACTCTGTCGTTCACAAAAACAAAATCAAGTAGTAAATAATAATTAAAAACGTAGGCTGGGGATGGCTGTGTGGCTCAGTCAGTTAAGTGTTTGCCTTCAGCGCAGGTCATGATCCCAGTGTTTGGGGATTAAGTCAGCATTGGGCTCCCTGCTCAACAGGGAGCCTGCTTCTCCCTCTGCCTGCTGCTCCCCCTGCTTGTGTGTGTGCTCTTTCTCTCTCTCTGACAAATAAATAAATAAAATCTAAAAAAAAAACAAAAACAAAAAAACAAAAACAAAACCTTAGGCTGTGTCTCTTTCAAATGTATGTGTATTATACTTCCGAGAATTTAGTGATCTGAACAACAAAATCACAATAATACATATAAAATCTCCATTTTTGTCTTCTGGAGTCGTTCAGTATTCCCAAGAATATGCGTATGTGTGTGCAGGTGTGTGTGTGTGTGTGTGTATGATAAGTTAATTGCAATGTTCAGGACAATATATACACAAACATCCAGCATGTGTTTTCCTATACTACCAAGCAATTTTCCATTCCTCAGTGGACACTGACTCACCAGGCCCTACTTTAATTCAATTCTGACACTATCTACGTGAAGATAGCATCAGATCCCACAGGTTAAAGGCTCGGTCCCATAAAATTGTCTTCACTTCAGATGCCAAACACAAGTCAACGTTATTACCTCTGCTTCTGACAAACTGGCTGTAAGTTGAAAGCTCCCACTACCCACTTTCTCAAGCTCAATTATTTTGATAAAGCAGCTCACAGAACTAAGAGGAGTATTTCCTTAGGCTGACCATTTTATGGAATGTATATAATAAAGGACACATCTGAACAGCCAGATGATGGCCTGGATGGTCCCCCATAGGAGTTTCTCTCGCCTAGGGACTGTGGTGGACACCCACCCAGCATGTGTATCTCTTCACCAACCTGGAAGCTTGTTAATGCTTGTTCAGCAGTTTTTATAAAGCTTGATCTGTAGCCTCTAACCCCCTTTTCCCAGAAGTCTGTGGGAAGGGTTGGAAGGTCCAAACCTTTAATCACTTGGTCTTTCTGGTGACCAGCCCCATGTAGAAGCTATCTAGGGGTTCCATACTGAAGTCAGCTTATTGGCAAAGACTCAGGTATACTGAGAAAGGGACACCTTAGGAGTAACAAAAGACACTCTTATCTCTCAGGAAATTTCAAGGGTTTTACAAGCTTTGTGCCAGGGCCCCAGGTTAAAGACCACCTATCTTTATTATACCACAATCATATAAAATATTTTTATTACCTTTGGCTTGCACTTATCACTCAATATTACCATCAACCAGCATGAATTTTGACAAAAATAAAAGCTAAAATTTTGAAGTGACTTCATTTTTCCCTAGCAAAATGAACTTTCCATTTATTAATTTATCTGTAAATTCACACTCAGATCCCACTTTCTGAATTTCTCCAATGAGTCTTTAATTTGCTGTGCTAGTCTAAAAATAATATTTATCTTTTTATTCTTCACCAGTAAAAATCCTTCCCAGTTACCTTATATGTGACATATCCAGACCCCAACGATCTCTTTTAAAGTCACCCTCTTTCTAAGCAAGGTTAGTGGCCTGCTCTAATCGGGGCATTTATTTCCCTTGTCTCCATTAAATGAATAGAACCAGCCCTATAGTGTTGAAAAGAAGTGAGAACAGTGGGATCCCTTATCTTGTTCTCCATCATAAGAGGAAGATTTTAAACCTTTCACTATTATGTATGAGGTCTGCTACAGACCCTTTATAGATATTTGTCACATCTTATACTTGACTTCAGCTATTGATAAGGCCAAAATTCTCTAATAGTATTTCTGACATGGTTTTGTGTATAAGGTAAAACCATATATCATTTTAACTGTATTAATAAATATTTAATAAATAAATATACTAAATCCATTAAACACAATAAGAATCTTTTCCTTTCAAGATAGTGGATCCAAATATATGCATTTCGGAATTGAATCTAATTATTGAAATTACAATAAAAATTTTAAAATGTAAATGCATACACTGATAAGAGTAATGACAAAATAATATAGGATGGAGTATCATGTCTAATCTAGAAAGTTTGATGAGTTACTAAAAAGCATAAGTTGGCTAGTGTTATATAATAAAAGACAAGGACCCCAAAAAAAGGCACTTTCATGAATATGCAAATACATAGTAGTTTCTCTGAGTTACAGAAAAGAAAGGTAGGCAATATGACATTAATTATAATAATTAACCATAGAGCTATTTTAATTATTACATTAATGATAGAGTTACCATATATTATTGAGATATACTAAATCAGTCTGTCTTTACCTTACCCTTCTACAGAGGGAAAGTTTTGAAGGAATATCTGTCCTTGTGTATTTTCCTGAGGACAAAACTAGAAAACTTAAATCTTCAAAAAACTGATTACCCTGATACGGGCTCAGGATCCTAGTGTATGAGAAAGTTGCAAAAACTGTTATAATTTTAATCCTCACCATAAGCGTGGAAAAAGGGCACACATGTGCACACACGTGTTTCCATACATGCAACAAATACACACCCTAAATCCGATAAAAGCAACATTTTTCCAAAAGGAAACATATTATTCATGTGGAGAAAAGTCATAATTATGTGATACAGATTTTCAAAGTCTCCCAAGCCAGATGGCTCATTCTTCATTCACAAACCAATAGTGATTCCCAAGCCAGCTGTGCACTAAAGTCACCAGATAACTATAAAATATATTGATACCTGGTACCTACCACCAAGGATTCTGAGTCAAATGGTCAGTGAAGCCTGGCAATCGATACTTTGAAATAGTTGTGAGGATGATTTCAAGGTTCAGCCAAGACTGAGAAGCGCCACATAGTAACTATTCGGAAGGCTTTCTTTTATTCTGCTAACTTTGTTTTTTATTTGCTGGTACAGTTGTACAGCCCAAAGAACCACCACAGATCATTTTATTTGGTTCACTGCTCATGCTTCTGAAGCTCAAGAAATAAATCTGAGGCCACTTAGATTTGGCAAATGCCTTCCTCTGTTTATTACCACACCCCGGTGGCCTTTCTCAGTGGTAATGAACAAAACCACGCAGCTCTCAGAAAACCGAGTTCATAAGATTGTGTGAAATACAATATTCCTGCTGAGTTTAAGGGCCCTGGTATTTACTTAAAAGAGTAAATGAGAGGATGTCCCAGAGGGTAGCCTGTTTCGAGCACCATGGAAAATTATAAAATTTAGGCATTATTGCCTCCTCTTCCTTCATCCATCAACCTCCAAATGTTTGTCATGAAGCTGCATCACATCTTGTCCTAAATCTTAGCAGTGGGGGATGGTGGATTTGAAAGGATCAGAGTCTTGAAAGCAGCTGGGGTCTGATTTTAAACCTGCAATTAAGGTAAATTCTGGCCCATACTTTCAACTATTTTAATAAGAGCCTGACATTTTATAAAGCCCATTCATTTGTATCTCTCTACAGCTGGACTTCTATTTCAAGGAACAATTTGTTTGAGGCAAGTAACTTCAAAATGTACATTTTAAAGCACATATGCTACCACCTAAATTAATAAAACACATTCTTTACTCATTAATATTAAAGAGCAATGCCACAAAACACTCACCAACAAGAATAGTCCGAAAGAGAAGGACCAAGAAAAATCCCAGAGGAAACTGAAAATCTAAGGACTACATTTAAGGATTACACTTAAACTGATAATCCCACATTTTACTAACTGTCCTAGAGAAATATCTCCAGGTAGGCACAGAGTCAGATAATCCTTCACTTTTGTTTTATAATATAAACAAATAAATGGAAACAACCTGAGTAACTATCAAATTTGAAGGGACCAGATACATCATAATACATCAAACTATAAAATAGTATGCAGCCATTAGAAAGAATGAAAAAAGTATATATGTAATGACATGAAAAAACGGTGTAGTTTAACCATGGGGGAAAAAAAAATCCTATGCAAAACATACAAAACAAAATATACCATAATCTCCACAAAGATAAACTACATGTTTTTGTATATTTAGATACTATTTAGTAAAATATGTGTAAGATATGCTTAACTGAATTATTCTGAATATGTTTCTGAAAATTATTATATCTCCCTTATAGTTTTAGTAATTATAAACAATACTGAAGTATAAATATGAAACCTTACTAGTAACATGAAATTCTAGCTCTATAAACCATTGAATACTTTCTGGGCTATCATATTTTAATAACAATTTAATATTTCCATATATATGTTTTATATATGTGTGTATATATATGCATATATATAACTAATATATACTATATATAGTAGATACTATATATACATATATATATATTACTAATTTTAACTACAATTGCATCTTTCACACATATGCCCACAACACTTGGCTCATATTCAGTCTCACTGAAAGGTCCTATTAAGTTTCTGCATGTACACGTCTGTCCCCTCTCTGTGTCACACACGCACTGACAGTGTGTCTATATTCCTCTTGAGGACTGGCACAGTTCAGTGCGTATTATTCAAAAAATATTTATTGAAAATTTCATTAACTTGTTCAGTAAACCAATGAGTGAATGTGTGTGTGTGTGTGTGTGTGTGTGTGTGTGAGATCTTCATCGCTTAAATTCTGTGTATAATATCCCATAGTCTTTGAATGTAAAAGATAATTATGGGCATGCTTACCAGAAAGATACCTAGAAAAGCTGATGTTATTTATAGCTCTATCTCAGTCTAATTCTACTGATATATATTTCCAAGGACATTAAGACACTTAAGTTAATTAAAACTATTACGAGTTCACAATGGATATTTTACAGAAATAATACATAAATGTGAATAGAGACTTAAATATTATTTTACTAGGTGTTCCAGCTGTTATTTGTTTTAAATGCTAAAACAAATCAATTAAAAAATATTCTTTCTTTATGTTATTTTACCCTATATTTTTATTTCAGCTTTATTGACAAAAATGGAAGATGTATAAGGGAATCTTCTGTCTCCTTTTAAATTTTTCTCTAACAATATCAGGCAGAGTTTTGCTGCCTTTTATTCACTCATTCATTCATTCGTTTAAATTTTCACAATTAATATGTTCTATTGGAATTCATGGTGTAAATCCCAACATTAGGTGTAATATTTTGTGTTCTCTGACATCTTGTAACTGTGTAGGACATGGAATGTTTTGCCCACAGTTTCCCTCCCCTCCCCGCTCTCATGGATAAAGTCCACTAGTCAAACAATCTTCCTTGTTGAGGGGATCAGGCCAGTTGCTGCTTATACTTGTGTAGCATGCTACAGTTCCCTACCAGCCAGTCGAATTATTCAAACAAGTCAGTCACGTGCTGTGGTGGAGACCGGGAGCCACCTACAAAGATTGCCTCCCAGAGAACCAAGTTGGTCACTCCGTTCCCAGGTGCAGTTCCCATGTGAACCTGGAGGGTGCAGGGTGTTCTCTCTCAGTCCCTCAGTTTACCCAACGAAAAAACTGCTGTGACTCTCACTTCTCCAGTAGGGGAAACCTTCCTTCACCAATGAGATGAATAGGAGGTGATTAAAACAGAATTTCCTTTTTGAAGGCAGGCCTTAAGTACATAAATTTTGTTATTATCTATCCTCACCATGTAGCAACTAAACTAGTGTGGTGAGTACTTTAAAGCAACCTAATTAGTATCTGCAAATTCAAGATGTTCCTTCTATAAAAGAAGAAAAATCCTCAGTGCAAAGATGCAGACTCCTGGAAATTAACATGAAAAAAAAAATCCAACAAAATACTGAGAAATGGAATCGCAACTACTGAAGGTCTGGACGATGACATTTAGAAAACTTAAGAGGACATACAGTAAAAAACAATATGACAAAATTTAGGAACACTCCACTCTATATCAGCATGGTCAATATTCTTAATAAGTTTCAAAAAGAGAAAAACAAGAAAATGAAGGAGTGGAAATAAAGTGGATAAAGGAACTATTCACCAAATAGAAAACAAAATAGAAGTCCATTAATTGGGGAAAGTCTTGAGAAATAAATGTATGTTTATTCTATGGGATAGTACACATAAGTTAGCTCTAGAGCCAAGTATTTGAAGATCTGAAATTGTTTTCATCTTTATTAAAGGACAATGATATTTGAAGTATACTAGGTAGCATAAGCACACATTAACTGCCATTTTTGTAGATCTGTGAATATTAATTTTCATATTTGCATGTGATTTGGGTCACTTAGCCTAGCTTGGCTGGCCAGCTGCATTCAGACTTGGATCAGCCTCAAGTTTCCTGTACTGCTTCTTGAAAAAATGATTTTTCAGTGAGTGCTTCCTTTTCCTTAGAATTTCATTGCTTTTTAACGTTGGGCTTGAATTTAATTTCCTCTAGAGAAAATTTACATCTGATGCTGCTTCTTATCTGGAGGCTCTACAAACTGCTCTCACAGGGGTGAATTTGGACGACAAACCCACAGGAGGGCTCACTTATGGTTTTAAATTTTCTAAAGATAATCCCCTCCCCCTCCCACCTGCGATCATTTCAAGGCACACAAACCTTACTATCCTCTCTTGCACAGTGAGGATAACTTCTTGTCTACTTCTCCATATAGGTTGCATCCCTTTATTGCCCTAGCTTAAACCCTGCATTTTCTTCAGTCCTCCGTTTTATCTTCTGTCCTGCAATCCTGTGTGTCATCAAATGAGGATTCCTGGTCTCCAGGATTCAGTTAGAAAATAGGCTGAAAGTCAGCTATGCTGTGATACCTCCATGGTATATATGCATGCATGTACATGTTATAATTTATACATATGTATATACATATATGTATGTTTGTGTAGGTATGTGTGTGTGTGTATATGTATATATACATATATATATATAATGTTGTAATTCAGTTGCTTCAATTGAGAGGATTGTTCATAATGCGTTATTCACAATATTGAGAGATGCTAGTTCACTCTTCTAGGACCCAGACTTGGCACAATTTCTCAAACGCTAAGCTTGCTTCCTCTCACAAAGCTGTGCTAACTCTCTTCCGTTAGGGACTGTGCTCATGGAGCTGGCGTCCCTCAAGGAAGCCGTGCCACTGGTTTTAACTTGAGAGTTTAGTATTTGCCCATTTTGTCTGGGAATTGGTTCAGTTTTATAATTATCATGTTATGATATAATGTTCCTTGTATTCTCACTCATTCTCTAGGTCTTCAGTGAGAGCTCAGACTATTTTCTGCCTTTCTCCTGGCACATCAGTCCAGTCACCTCTGTGCGTGGAGCTCAGCACAGCAGGAGGGGTGGCCTTGATTCAATTCATATCCGTGCTGTTCACCAGCCAGGCAGTGTGCAGCCACACAGAGCGTTGAAAAGCATGTTTTTATGAACTGATGATTTATAACAGCATGGGTCTTGGTCTAGCTTTTGTCTCTCCATCTCTCTCTCTTTCTTCCATTGTTGTTGTTGTTATTGTTAAGGCAAAACATGGAAGAAACATAATTTAAGAGATTTTCTCCTACCCCAGAAATCTTAACAAAAGGATTAGAAAAAAATGCTCTTATTATTGAATAAGCATTAAGTCAGAATGGGATGCACATTCTAGGCAATCTGCTAAGATATTGCAATGACAAAAATAGGTTCTGCCCTTTCATTTAGCCAAGCAGGTACAACCCATTGTGTATGTGTTCTCAAGATAACTAGTCAGTCCTCGAGAGGACTTGACAACACCACAGTTCATCCATCCACACCACACACACACACACACACACACACACACCATCCTAGAATCACTGGAGTGACCATTTGTGTTAATTAATTGGCTTTACATATAAGCCAAGTAAACTGCTCAGATCTCCATGAGAGGAGGTGGTTCTGCAACTTGGAGCCAGAGCTCATCCAACAAGTTAGGATCCTCCTCATTCACACAGAAACTGAGAGGGAGAGGTACTATCTCCCATAAGGTTTACATTTCAGAATTGCTCCTTCGCCTTTCAGAAAGATGTTTTTGGGACCTAGCACTGGCAAAAGTTCTATCTCACTTCCAAAAGGTCTTATATACATTTCAAAAAAGTGGAGAAAGTACTTAAAATAAGTTTTCTAAAGTAAATGACCTAAGAATAAGGAAGGAGACCATGTCTTACCTATTAACAGGGAGATTTAAACCTCTTATTTTTAACTTTAATCTGTCCTTGCAAAATGGTAATTGGCAAACATATAAGAAGACTGGCTTCTTTAAAACAGCACTTCTTCATTTTTATTTATGGCATTTTCTTATCACACTTTTTTGATCATTAAATTCCTTAAAGGAAAATAATAGAAAGCACATAGTATTAAATTTACTTCTGTGGTGGGCTGAAATCCACAGATATTAATTCAAGTGTTCATTATGGTTAGTGTATATTTTCTCCTATTTTCCCTCCCTCACTTTTTTTTTTTTTTCCACCTTTCTTTTTAGACTTTTTCTTATTTAGATGATAACTAGACCACCTCTGTGTTCAATACCTTCAGGGCAGAGCTGGTACAAGAGTTAGGAAAAGAAAACACCTGGGGTGCTCAGTCGGTTAAGTGTCTGCTTGGCTCGGGGGAGGGCATCAGGTCATGATCCCAGGGTCCCGAGATTGAGTCCTGCATCAGGCTCCCTAGTTGGCAGGGAGTCTGCTTCTCCCTCTACCCCTCCCCTCTACTTATGCGCTCTCTCTCTCTCTCTCTCATGTTCTCTCTTTTGATCTCAGATAAATAAATAAAATCTTTTTAAAATTTTTTAAAGAGAGATAAGAAAAAAGAAAGAATGAGGCAATTTAGTCAAATAAATTTTAGTCAGAAGTAGTAAAGACAAAAGTGCTCTTGACTTTGAAAAACTGGAGATTGTTAAATGCCAGAGCCTCAAGGACTCAGAATCTAAACTTTATCTGAAAACAATAGTTTGTAAAGAGGGCACTGTAGAGAGAACAGATTACTCTGCACTGGGAAATGGCTTAATATTTACCTATAAGGTAGGGTGGAGAGGGAGAGAGAGATGAGAGACAAAGACAGAGAAACAACTAGCTTTGAACACAAAACTGAATGTTAAACTCTTTAGAAAGTGGCCTATTGTCGGATAAAGAAGATGTGGTATATATACAAAATGGATTATTATTCCGCCATAAAAAGGAATGACATCTTGCCATTTCTAAAACATGGATGGAGCTAGAGGGTATAATGCTAAGAGAAATAAGCAGAGAAAGACAAATACCACATAATTTCACTCATATGTAGAATTTAAGAAACAAACAAATGAACAAAGAAAAATAAAAGCCCAGAAAGAAACAAACCAAGAAAACAGACTTTTAACTGCAGAGAACTGGTGGTTAGCAGAGGGGAGGTGGGTGAGGATAGGTCAAACAGGTGATGGGGATTAAGGAGTGTCTCGATGAGCACAGGGTGATGTAAGAAATTGCTTAATCACTATACTGTACACCTGAAACTAATATAGCACTATGTTATATAACACTACATTAACCATACTAGAATTAAAATTAAAAAAAAAAAAAAAAAAGAGGCCCATTGTCTTCTCCCACCCAATGGCAGAGGGGTGAAAAGGAATGAGGGATACTTTGGAGGCGAGGCTTCTTAAAGATGACTAAGGATTAAAACAAACAACCCAGGAAAGTTCTTAAAAAAAAAAAAAAAAAGAACCAGGCAAGACTTAAGAAAACATGAAAACATGAGCATTTCCAATGTACACCTGAAGGAGGCAGCAGCTTCATGGAAGGTTTTGGATTTCCTAGGCTGACCTGGCAGCTAGGCAGGTCTACACCAGAAAGCCGTACAACCTCTCGTTCCCAACTCAACTACTTCCATGAGTTTTCTGAGAACCCCAAAGGTAGAGGGGAGATCAGTATATTTCTGCCACCACTCACTGAATAAGGGCAAAGAAGTAGGAAAGAAAGACCCACTTTATACCTTCAAAATTCATAAGATAAGAATCAATTCACCTTTCCAGTATCGCAGTGCTTCTCCAATTGTAGACCTCCCAGGGTTCATGGAGATCAGATTAGTTTGGTAATAATTATAAATTATTATCTTTTTATTCTTCTTTTTCTCATGAATATAGAGAAAATTTTGAGGTGCTACATAGTATGTAATAGCAACACCAGACTGAAAAGTAGCTTTCTTTCACTAAACCAGGCCTATGGTGTTGAGTAGAGTATCCACTGTCTTTATAGGGCCACTGAGCACCTACACTGTGACAACTTCTGAGATGAGCTGTAGTGTAAAACAACTACTGGATTTAAGAGATTTTGTATTTTTAAAAAAGAGAGTAAAATATCTTAATAATTGTTTCTCTTTTTTGTTTTAAGATTTTATTTGTTTATTTATTTGACAGACAAAGATTACAAGTAGGAGGAGAGCAGGCAAAGAGAGAGAGGAAGAAGCAGGCTCCCCACTGAGCAGAGAGCCCAGTGTGGGGCTTTATCCCAGGACCCTGAGCCGAAGGGAGAGACTTTAACCCACTGAGCCTCCCAGGCACCCCAATAATTGTTTATCTTAATTACATGTTGAATTGAAAATAGTTTGGATATATTGAAAATAAAACATAAGAAAATTAATGCCATGTGTCCCTTTTTAAAAATGTAAATACAGGAAAATTTGAAATTGTACATATGGCTAATATCTGTGCCTTGCCCTATATTTCTATTGAGCAGCATTGAACCAACCATTAAAAAAATTAGAAGGGGAAAAAAAAGAATAGGTAAAGCAATGCTGCTTCTATGATGGTTAATTTTATGTGTCAACTTGACTGGGCTAAGGGATGCCCAGATAGCTGGTAAAACATTATTAGTGGGAGTGTCTGTGAGGATGTTTTGGTAAGCGATTAGTATTTGAAAGGGTAGACTAAGTAAATTAGATCACTCTCACCAATGTAAGTAGTCATCCTATCTGGTATGGGCTTGAAAAGATCAAAAAGACGAATCTACTCTCTGTGCAAGCTGGGACATCGATCTTCTCTTGCCCTAAGACACTGGACACTGGTGCTCAGGTGCTTGAAACTTCAAACTCAGAGTGGGACTTACACCATTGTCTTCCATGGTTCTCAGGCCTCCATGCTTGGAAGGGAACTATACCACTGGCTTTCTTGGGGCTCCAGCATGCAGACAACAGATCATGGGAATTCTCAGTCTTCATAATCCCATAAGTCAATCCTTCAAATATTTTGAAAATTTGTCAGTTTCAATTGTGAATGCAGTATGTACTGGTAGATAAAATGCACACAAACAACAGTCCTTTTGGATGCTCAATAATATCTAAGAGTGTAAAGAGTCCCTGAGACCAAAAACATTTGGGAATCACCGTAATAGTCAATAAATCAACATCATCATCATCATCATCATCATCATGATAATGTGTCACTTACTATGTATTGGGCATTGCACTTAAAGCTCAATGTAATTAGCTTATTTATTCTTCAAAATATTATTTAGTGATACACGCTGACTATCCAGCTTGGTCATACTCTTAAAATTATTCCTGGCCTAGATTTAGCCCTGCTAAATTTAGACTGCATTGGTTATGCTTGTATCCTATAAAGAAGGGTTTCAACAAGACTGTTCTAACCAATGAGATGAAAGACCAGAGTAGGCTAGTCTTAGAGCCAGAACCTTGTCAGTCCTTATATCGAGCCATACCTACAATCTGAACTTTGCTATCTCAAACAATTGAATAATGGGATATTAAGTGTTACTAATAATATTAATAGGGCAATAACCAAGAAACCAGCTGAATATAATTTTATAATGAATTAAATATTATTCCAGAGATTAATTCCAGGGATGGGAGTGCTAGGATGTGAAATTCTTACATGACAGTGAGCCTTCACTTTTCATTCCACTTGAAAGCACTTAGCCTAACATGTGAATATTTATCACCTTTCAACCTTCTTTCCCAATTCTATGAGAGTATATAAGAATTGAAGTGAAGGATGAATTTATAATCATTCATTCAATTATTCTGTCATTTGTTTAAAACTACCTGCCTGGACCCACTGCTATCCTGAGGGAAGTGGGGAGTGGGGAGAGGATGGATGGCGGCCATCTTAGGCAGTTGTTTGTGAAAGGGTGTTCTATCTGAGCTTTGAATCATCAAGTTTAAGAGGTATCCTGAGATGTTGTCCCAGAAGACCAGGGTAGACTTGTAATATCTCAGTACCTGTTTGAAGAGCTCTTAAACCTTCCTCTTGTTCATTTTTCTGTGGATGTTGGAAGCCAGATGCTGGAGAAGTAACAATCTCAAACGAGGTGTGGTGACAGCAAGGGCAGGTGGGAATGTTTGAGCCCCACAGCTAGAGAAAGAATACAACCATGCTACTTTGAGAAAGTTCCTACAAAGGATGATTTTAAAAACACAGAATTTGTAGTTTAGGAAATTTAGAAAATTATTTAAAATCACTTAAATTTAAAAAATAGAAAAAACTAACTGAAATCTAAAATGATGATTTAATAACTATACACTTACACTTAAATTCCATGATGAACTACCTTCAACAGGCACATAAAAACCAAAATATTTGGATGAGAGAGGACCAGATGTCACTGTCTGTGCCTGAACTATGTTTTAACTAAACATGACACAGAGGTTCCTTTTAACCATGGATCACTATTGTTCCCAAAATAATTACTCTCAATTTTCACAGATTTTCCATATTTTTTGAATTTCAGTGAAATATTTTATTTTTTATTTACACTACTTACTTAAGAAATAAAAATATAATTTGTTATAGAAAACTTAGAAATTCTCCACTGTACACATTGGCTAAATAAGCTATGTAAGATAGTTGAAGGTTTTTTTCCATTCATACAGTCTTATGTTAATTAAAAATGAATGTACATTAGTTTTTAATTAGCTGCAAAATTCCATGTTTGGAAGTAACAAAATTAATCCATCCAAACCCCGGGGGCAGCCATATGGATGTTTATAAACATACATGTGCTTATTTAAATTTTTGCCATTTTAAACTGTGTGGCTGTACATTTTTGAGGTTTTCAATTACTTGTTTTATTATAATCTAACCTGCATCTCCCTCTCTACTTTCCTTTTTCTACCTCCTTTCTATAAACTGTGTTACCAGATTAATATTTTCCCTTCCAAATCGATCTTCATGATTATAAAATTATGTAAGTTTGGGATCTTGCTTATTCATTTGTGATTTATATCAAGACGTACTACTGTAAGACAGTCCCCAGCATACAATGGTTCTGCTTAGGGTTTTTCAACTGTATGCTGGTGCTAAATCAATGCACATTCAGTGGAAAGCATACTTTGAATTTTGAAATTTTTACCTTTTCCTAGTCTAGCAATGTGTGGTACAATACTCTCTCATAATTCTGGGCGGTAGCACACGAGCTGCAGCTCCCTGTCAGCCCTGTGATCATCAGGGTGAACAACCAGTGTACACTTACACCCATTCTGTATCCGTACAGCCATTGTATTTTTCACTTCCAGTACAATAGTCAGTAAATTATGTGAGATATTCAACATTTTATTATAAAATAGTCTTTGTGTTGGATGATTTTGTGCCAACCATACCCTAAAGTAAGTGTTCTCAAAATAGCTATCATGTTTGACAGGGTAGGTATATCCAACGGATTTTTGACTTCCAATACTTTCAATGTATGATGGGCTTACTGGGACAGAAGCTCATCATAAGTTGAGGAAGAGCTGTATATACCTTTCATTACAACTTACTCTTGTCATTTAAACCATCATGTGTGGGGCGCGTCGCCGGGCCGGCCGGAGACCCCCACTAGGGGCTGAGCGGGATGGCGAATGTCGCGAAGCCTGCGAACCCAGAACGCGCAGAGGAACGACACCAGGCTCGGGAAGTCTGTCGAAGCAGGATCTCGCTTTATTGAGCAGGGCAGCAGCTTATATGGGGTGAGGGAAGGGAAGTGAGGTCAGCAAAGTGGGGGCCAATGGGGATGTGTCACGTTGGCGGGAGTTGGGAGAGACACGCCCTGCAGGGGGTGGAGGCTCTCGGGAAACGAAACTGATGGGAAACCGAAACCGCCACTTTGGCGCCTTTGTGGTCGGCCATGTGGGTTCCCGATCCGGAAGAGAAGGCCACCAGGCGCCATCTTAGCCTCTTGGGGCCCAACAATCATGGAAGCCTCTTCCAGTCAATAAATTCAGAAGAAACTCTGTCTTTAAAAAGGCATATTATTCCATGATCCAACATAGTGTATTTTTTCCAATCATCCCCGAACTGATGCAAATTTACTCTAATTTGGGTTTTCTGGCTGTACAAATCATATTGCACTCCACAACCTTATACTTGTAAAGCTGTAGCTTTATGACAGTACCGCCAAAAGATTGAACCCTAGACTGAGGAATTTTGTTTCTTTTTTTTTTTTTTTTTTTACACCTAGATTGAGCAGGAAGCGGAAGTAGAGAGGGCTAATATATTTTTAATTTAATTTAATTTATTATTTTTTTAGATTTTATTTATTTATTTGCCAGAGAGAGAAATGCACAAGCAGGGAGAGCAGCAGGCAGAGGGAGAAGCAGTCCTGCTGAGCAAGGAGTCCGATGCAAAACTCAATCCCTGAACCCTGGGGTCATGACCTGAGCCAAAGGTAGGCACTTAACCTACTGAGCCACCCAGGTGTCCTGATATATTTGAATTTTAAAAGAGATTAAAAACTGCTAAATCAAATATAAAAACTGATATGGCCACTGTCCTGTTTAGATTGGATCGTTATTAATAAATTACCACAGGCTTATAACTGAAACACTAAACACATTTCTCATATCTAAGAAGCCCAAGATGAAGGTGCTGGCCAATCTGGTATCTAGTGAGAACTTGTTTCCTAGTTTGCAGAAGGTTGCCTTCTTGCGTCCTCCATGGAACAGAGTAGACAGAGAGAAAATAAGCTCTCTTCTAAGGACAATGCATCATGAGGGATCCACCTGATTATGTCCCAAAGGACGCACTTCCTAATACCATCACATTGGGAATCAGGGGTTTCAACATATGAATTTTCAGAGACACAAACTTTCTGTCTATAACAGCCACCAAAGTTTATGAGAGAATAAGCAGTATTAAGGATAAAGTTTTCATTGTGTTTCAAGTATTTTTTTCCCCAGCCCTTTTGCAAAATACTACAGCACCAGGAGGATAAGAAGGGCAATAGGGCCTTATTTGAAACCTTGGGAGACTGATTGCACAGCTTGTTGTATGGGGTGGAATTTCAAGAAAATTGTAGCCTTCAGGGATCCCCCCCAACCAGTACTTATACTTTTCAGGAGAATAGGGAGAATCAAACTCCTTACGCCTTAACAGCGACCTCACATGTACATTCATTCTATGTACTTAAGTTGAAGGGAGAGAGAGGAAGAGCCACAGAGGGAAATAGAGAATCTTAAAGGTGTACACACTTCCATCTGCAGTTCCAGTCAATGAACCAATACCTGTGAGCTCTCTTCAGATGGGAGACAGGATTGTCCTTGTCATCAGTTTTTGCTGTTATTTCACCAAGCTGAACGTAGCTGTAGTGTGTAAAGATATTTTTCTTCTTTTTCTAAAACTAGACTTCTGAATTCCAGTCAAACACTGTATTTGGTGTTCAGCAGAGGAAATAATGATCTGTTCTTTCACTCGTGAACGAACAGGCTGGGCTGGACTTATAATGAGGGAAAGGATAAGTCTGTCTTTCTTTCTTTCCTCCTTTCTTTTCTTTTCTTTTTTTTTTTTTTTAGATTTATTTATTTATTTCAGTGAAAGTGTGCACGAGGGAGGGACAGAAGAAGAGGGAGAGAGAAAATTCAAGCAGATTCAGCACTGAGCATGGAGCCTGACACAGTGCTTGATCCCAAGACCCTGAAATCAGACCTGAGCGAAAGCAAGAGTTGGCCACCCAGGAGCCCCAGTATTTCTTGAATATACTAAATTAATGGTTTTTAGACTAGTTCAGACTTGAATTGATTATTGATTTTTGAAAAGACTTTAGATACCTTAGGTTTCTTCACCTTGGAAATCCCTTAATTAGGAAGTTGGCCATTTTGCATAAATACAACCTCTAGACAAGGTAAAAGAAGGGTATGTGTTTTCTACTGAACGTCATAGATGAAAAAGAAAAAAAAAGAATTATTACTTTGAAAGCTTTGCAGAACAGTTAAAATAAAATTTTAAAAATCAGGTATATAAATTCTGAAATATAACCCATAGTTCTGTTTGGTAAGGGTAAAATAGCAATAAGGTGGTCTGATTTTTTTTTTTCAATTAGAAACTAAATTGTATACATTGGCATAAAGCTGTAGAATGAATGCTTCTCTCACATGCTCTCCAAATTTGTGTATTCTTTCTACCTGTTCACAGAAAGAAATTACTCGTGTAGATATTTATTTTTCTTTCAGCTCTCCAAAATTGTTCTGTGGTCCATTATGGTCCACATAGTTGATCTTTTATGCTAACTTTGATTATTCTAAAACTGTATCAAAACATCAATCTGTATTTTCATTTTTCTAAAGATTTATTTATTTGAAAGAGAGAGAGAGCTGAGCATGAGTGGAGGGAGGGGCAGGAGGGAAAACCTCAAGCAGACTCCCCGCTGAGCAGGGAGCCCAATGCAGGGCTTGATCCTACAATCCATGAGATCATGACCTGAGCTGAAACTAAGATCCAGACACTTAACTGATTGAGCAACCTAGGCACCCTGCATTTTCATTTTTAATAAGAACTTCCAATATGTCACTTAGGGACTCTAGGGTTTCACTGATTCTTTCATTCATTCCTAAATTGGTTTATTCATTTAACTTATACATATTCGTGCCCTACTGTATGCTGGGACTTCTTCTAAACATGTGGGACATAACAATTTAAACAAAATAAATTATTTCTTTCTTCTGGAATATAGAGACAATAAATAATGCATGTACAAAATAAGTAACTTACATATTATGATAACTAATGATAATCCCATGGTAAAAATCAGTTGAATTATTTCCAAGTGAGGTAAACTGGGGTGCTTGGCTTGGAAAAAGATGGAACAGGTCCAGAGAGCAATTTTCAATAGGGTCACTGTAGATCTCCTTGTGAGAATATTTGAGGAAAGACTTAAAAGGGGTAAAGGATTTTGCCAAATAGATATGTGGGGAAAAACATTTCAAGCAAAAGGGTAACCAATGCAAAGATCCTCAGTTTGGAGTGCATTTTTGAGGAACAGGGTAATATTGGTGATACTAATACAAAAAAAAAATGAATTGTTTCACCAATAGTAAACTATCTGGCTAAGTCTGACCTCAGTACTGTGGCAAAAATAACTAAAATTTCAGTTCGAAATCATGCATACCATGTGAATTTGGGGCAAATATAATGAAAGACATTCTATAAAGTTACTTTAAAAGTACAAAAAATTCATGACAAATCTCAAAGTATATACCGGTTCTCAAATATTTGGCGATTAGAATGTAATATGGTGTAGTTTTGAAAATAGTACTGTGATAATGAATCATTCATAATATAAGATGTCTATTTTTAAAACAAAATCATTAGCAAAAAAAGATCCAAATATCAAGATATATCATAACTGGGGGGTGCCTAGATGGCTCAGCTGGCTAAGTATCCAACTGGGTTTCAGCTCAGGTCATGATCTCAGGGTGATGGGATCGACCCCCACTTCAGGATCCTCACTCAAAGTGGAGTCTGTTTGTCCCACTCCCTTTGTCCCTCCCCACTCTTCACATGTGCCCTTGCTTTCTCTCCCTCCTTCTTTCTCAAATAAATAAATAAAGTTTAAAAAAGAAAAGATACCATGACTAGAATTAACAATTATTCAGATTATCCAGTGTATCAGTCTTTTCAGACTGCTGTAACGAATTACTAGAGACTGGGTAGCTTAAAAAAGGAACATTAATTTCTCACAGTTTCACAGTTTTGGAGGCTTCAACTCAAAAGATCAGGGTACCAGTATGATTTGGTTTTGGTAGGAACCCTTTTCCAGGTTGCAGAAAGCCTACTTCTCCTTTTGTCTTCACATAGTAGAAAGAGTAAGAGAGATCTCTGGTGTGTCTTTGCATTCATGGGAGCTCTGCCTTCATGACTAATCTCCTCCCAAAGTCCCCACCTCCTGATACCACCACTTTGGGGGATAAGGTTTCAGCATAGGCGTGCTGGTGGGATACAAACATTTAGTTTGTAAAATCTATAACTGTGTCCATAACTTGAAGTAATGTCTGTCAATGGGATATGATACCCAGAGAGACCATCCAAATGTTTCTTGGTTTTCAACTGATAATGAAGATGATGAGTATAATTTAAACAGTTACCAAAAAAAAAAAAAAAAAAAAAAAAAACCCTCAGTATTGTCATCATTATTTGAAGAAAATGTGTTGCCAGGCCTATGATAGCATTGCTGTCATGTGTGAAAGCTTTAATGGAATGCAGAAATATTTAATGAGGAAATGACAAGAACTTTATACACATATTTAAAAGAATATCTTTGGCTTAGAGGAGATGAAATGTGAAAAAATTAAAAGATTTCCAGACACTTTTGATTCTTTCATTTGTTTGTATGATACTGCTCATGCATATGCAACAATAATAGATTGACAAATTTTCAAAAGTTCTTAATGGGAAAAAAAAAGTTTAACAAGTTGGAAATCCATGTAAAATTTATGTAGTCTGTCAAGACACACTGAACAGTATTAGCTAGAAGTGAAAAACTTCTGGAGAGCAGTGAAACATTCAAAGTTCCACTGAATATCAAATTTACAAACATTTATGTCAGTGGTTAGCTCAAATCTGTTCTGAATTTAAAGTAATATTTAAAATAATTTTATTTGCATCAATTATATATAAAATGCATTAGGTTAATTATTTTTATTCATATTCAGAAACTTTCAAAATCTTGATTAATACCTAAAGCTAAAAATTAAATAACTATTTTTGTTACATTCCAGAATATCATAAATGTTGAAAGTTGAAAAATCTTTTGCAAAAGGGAGGAAAAATAAGAGTCAAGAAGATGCTATAGAAGGAGTTCTTGAAAACCTAATAATTTCAATAGTGCATATTTTCCTAACATTTCTCAAAATAACAGCATCGTATAAATACTGATTTCTAAAATTTGAAAATAGTAAATCACATTTAAATTTATGCTTTTATAAAAAGTGTTGCAGCAAAAATATTCAGCCTTTATTTAGATAGAATAACTCACTAAATTAAGCAAGAGTTATCTATTTGCAAGAATGACACAGACTTGAAATCAATATATTCTCAGAGCTTCCAATTTTACATAAACAAGTCAAACTCTACATTTGCATAAATTATGCCATGAAAAAAAGTCTTGCATTTTTTTCTTAACATGTTCTTTCCAGGATTGTTTCTTGTACTTCAGAGCTACTAAATGCAACTTTGTCTTGACCAAAGACCACAAAGAGCAATTAAAAAAAAAAAAAGTCTTCTATTTTTGGTCCTTTGCAACGAATTTTCATAGCAACATGTGGTGAGGGAGTCATTGACTGTCACTTAGGGCTATGCAATTGTTGTGCATAAGTCTAACACACTTGAAGATAAAAAGCTTGCTCAGTTGGAAGATAAAAATGCCTTATTGCATCTGAACTATCACACTTTATCCTTTGGCTGGTAAGAAATACTTTTACATTTTAAAATATACTGCTTTAACCACTGACATATATACTATTGATACCATTTGTATTATAATACAATATAATATAATTTGCAATTATTTGTCATTAGACCATTATTTGTAAGAGTTAATGGAAATTTAGTTCCTAATTAACCAAATGTCTCTGCCTTTATAAATAACTCATTGGAATCTACTATATTGGAAATGTGGAAAAAATATTTATATATATATATATAGTGTTGGTGAATATATGGAACCAAATGCATTATAAATGAGCAAAAGTACTTTCCAGACGTACATTTTCAAAAAGTGCACTTGGTGACCCCTTATTTTTATTTTATTGTTTTTGACAGCTTATTTATTTTAAAAAGGAAAAGGACTCATTTTGTCACACACACATATAAACACACACACACACACACACACACAAAGTAAAGTTATTAGGCATATATTCTCCCTTATATTTACTTTTCATTTGCTTGTGGAGAAAGATACTTATTTTTGTGAATGTGTAAGACAAGATTAAACATGCAGTACTTCTCAATAACTATTTATGGAGAAACTATGACACTCCAAAACCTTCATTATGAAAGTGTTAGGAAGGATATGTTGCTCAGAGAATTTAATGTCTATTACAATCCACCGTTACTGGCCTGAAACTTGACTTAAATTCTTACGTGTTTATTATTTCCATAGTCTGTTGGAAAGATCCTAGTCAGCCCCCATAATACCCACTTCAATTATTCACTTCTTCATGTCATCCTCTCCCTTGATTGTAGGCAGGACCTGTGCACTAATACAATATAGAAAGATCCTGAGATAGCAGTGCTGTGACTGTGCACTTTATATAAAACAGTGTCTTGTCAGCAGCCTTGCTCTAGAGACTCTCCTTGCTGGTTTGATGAAGTCAATGACCATGATGGTGAGTTCAAATGGCAAAAAAACTGGACCATAAGAAATGTGAGTAGCCTCAAGGAATCAAAGGCAACCACTTGGAGTTGAAGTTGGCCTTTAGGCGGCAGCCAACAAGCAGCCCAAGCCTCAGCCCTAGAGCAACAAGGGAGCGAACTCTGCCAACACGTTGAGTGAGGAGAAGGGAAATCCGTCCCCATTCAGATCTTCATACAAGAGCTCCTTCCTTGAGCAAAGCCTTCAGAGAACCCAGATAAGCCATGACAAGACTCTTGGACTATAGAAATTGTGAGATAATTACTGTGCTTTATTAAGACACTAAGTTTGTGGTAATTTGTTACATAGCAAGAGATAATTAATACATGGAGTTTTAGTTGTTTTTATTTTTTCCTATGCACACATTACTAAGCCGATGCTAAAAAAATTTTTCTGTAAAACATTTTACTATAAAAATAAGAAAACAAAAAATCTCTGCTCTATAAGATATTCTAGTTAAGTAGTCTTTCTGATACGTTTTTTAGAGCCATTTGTTGACTTTAAAAAGATTTTCGAAAATGTTAATAATAAATATATTTTTTGACTCTAAGACAGGTGGATGCATTAACAATTGGAATGAAGTTGATTTAAGTAAGATTTGAGAGATTCTTAAATTCTCAAAAGCCTCTAAAATTATATTAATTGATAATTAAAATTTTCTTCAGTTTTATAATTAAGCTTGACATTTTAGTGAGATTTCTCAGAAGTGGTACCCTTGAGTATATATGAATTTAAATATATGTAGCCATTCAGTTTATATTATGCATACTTTAGCATTTTTTTTTTTGCTTTCTTCTCACTCCAGTGATTTCCAAAATCAGAAATCTGAATTTGTTATAATAAATGTCTTATCTTTATTTAATAATGCTTAATATCTCATTACCATCTACTTTCAAAATCACAGTATGTTAAGAATATAATCTTCGTTATTTTCATCAATACAATCTTTATTTTAGCAATATTTCATAAACGTATGCTAGCATTTATCTGACATTCACAGCCAAATTTCTGGATTGATCGATTTATAATAAACTTTTAAAAATTATTTGATACATGGATACTTAATAATCATGTAACTGAACATTTAAGTATGTAATTGTAATGGTAAGTTATATTTCTATAATAGCTTAGATATCATAAAATACTTTTAAGTCACTGAAATTCTGCATCTGGGGGCATCTGGGAGGCTCAGTGAGTTAAGCCTCTGTCTTTGGCTCAGGTCATGATCCCGGGATCCTGAGATCGAGCCCCATATCGGGCTTTCAGTGGGGATCTTGCTTCCCCCTCTCTCTCTCTGCCTGCCTCTCTGCCTACTTGTGATCTCTCTCTCTGTCATATAAATAAATACATCTTTAAAAAAAAAGAAAGAAATTCTGCATCTGAAGAGAGGAGAAAAATATATAGTTAACATATATTAGAGGCTTGCTACAGTACTGTACAATATGCATCCTGAATAAATAGAAGAGACAATTGTCTAAATCACTGAATAATGAAAAAGGGGGGATGGGTGGGACTTTAAAAGAGAGGAGGACAATTCACAAGAAGATAGGAGAGCAAATGTTTGGTAAACAAATTATTGCCTTGCCCTGCCATGAGGAGAAGTCTTTCTGAGTAAAACAAAGCAAAATGAGTTATCTTTAGTAATAGCTCTCTTCCTGGTGCAGACTCCCTATTTAAACTTTTTTAGGCAATTGTGTGTGGGGGGGGGACTCTTCTTGAGTCTGTTTGGCCTTGACTCTTTTCAGCTTGAAATAATCCACATGCCAAAGTAACACATTCTACAGTCGCCTGCCCGAATCCCATCATCACATTTGTTAAACTGCACTTACAAAAAAGAAGATGTAGACAATCAACCTGTCTTAGGTCATTAGCATGGGCCAAATTCATATCCAAGTTTATTTTGCCTTCGCACGAAGCCTCTGATACAAATCCTCTGCTTAACTCTCCCCATAAAGTCAGAAAATATGTGGGAAATTATTGAAATACCCAAGAGAAATGATAATCTGAATAAAGGGCATAGATACCATGGATGGAATTAGGGACACAACTGAAGAAATATCAATGAGTTAAAATCTTAATGGGAATGGGAAAATTCTGGGGATAATTCTGGCTACTGAGCTAAATACCTGGGAAATGTTAAGTAATGACATTAATGGAAATGAACCCAGGAGAGGAAGAGAAGGGGGCGGGGTAGAGTGGGAGCACTGAGTCGTCCCATAGTATTTTTGAAGTTAATCATAGCATCAAGGAGATTTATATATACATAATACTAATGTATGCAGTGGGCTATAGAACATGAAATGCATGCCCCACTAAAGGAAAAAACAAAAATTGAAACATTTTACTATATCTTTTTATCTTGTAACTGAATATTCCCTGAATTTCCTGGTCTTGACTGAAACCTGGCTCTATGGAAGGTAGATGTAAAGTTATTACCTTGACTTCTCACTGTCACTTTTAAAACCTTTTTCTACCATTCGCCTAGGGTTCTGGAGGCATGTTATCCTACCAACATCCACTCACAGAAGACCTCAATGCATGAATCTTGACTTCCGCACTACCCAACTTTCCTAAGCCACAATCATCTTACATGATTTCATTTTTCATTCAAATTCACTTAAAATTGAAGAAATTTAAGATCTATTCAAAAATTAATTATGAAGATCCTAAAATGTGTCAGGAATTGTTCTTCTTGAAGTTTGGAATATAGCGGCTTTGAATATAGAAAGTTAGACTTCATCCTAATAATCTTAGGATAGAGTGGCAATTAAAGGTCTTTGAAAAGATGTTATTTAACACATGATCAGGCCTGATAAATACAATCACTTTCCCTGAGTTGTACAGGGGTAGATAGAAGGAACCCGTGTTAGCGGGAATGAGACAGTCCTAGGAAAGGATAAATGGACGGTGATCTCTAGGTGTGGAGAAAATCACCCTGTTGGGTGAAATCTCTGAAGATCAGGGGCCTGTTGTTTCCTTTTGTTTTTGTAGGAAGGATAGACAACCTATTCATTTCTTCTATTTAAGAAAATTCTCGGCCTACTCCTTTCTACACAAACCATAGATGGTATCACCTCCTCGTTAACAATGATCCATGAAAATGAAACATACACACGATGCGAGAAACAGTACCAGTAGTTATCTAGTCAGTTAAGTTATACTTACTTGACAACCTAGACCACTCAAACTCATGCCCTCAGTAGATTAACACCCAATGGCTTTAGTAAAACAAAGCGTAATCATTTTGGATGACTTCGCAGGTAAGAAAGGATAAGGACAAAGACCCTTCGTTTATAATGTTTAAATCACAGTGATGTGTTATATAATTTTTTCTTTTTTACAATGCCAAGTAGTTCTAAAAGTCATCAACAGCGACACATGGCAGTTGCAGCAAGTGAAAGAACAGCTTTTCAAATAGGTGTGCACATGACAAAGGCCTGTTGGTTATAAATCAATTTCTTCAGAAATACTGATGTACCTGGTGACTGATCACAGTCAAAAGGATCCCGCTGGGGGCGCCTGGGTGGCTCAGTGGGTTAAGCTGCTGCCTTCGGTTTGGGTCATGATCTCAGGGTCCTGGGATCGAGTCCTGCGTCGGGCTCAGCAAGGAGCCTACTTCTCTCTCTCTCTCTCTACCTGCCTCTCCATCTACTGTCAAATAAATAAATTAAATCTTTTTAAAAAATTAAATAAAAAAAAAAAAGAAAAAAAGGATCCCGCTGTACGCAGGCCTGTTTATCATCACATACACTCACACACGCAGTAACTCGCATTCAAGAATTCTTTCTTCCGTTTACCAAGTTCGAGAATTTAGACAATTTAACTAACTTAATTAGTTGAAGACTAACTGCCGCTCGCTGGAATCCTACCCCATGCTAGATGGGATTCTGCCCAACTTACAAATTGTTTAATACAGCCAATTAGATCTAAAGATGTACTTGTTTTAATTTTGTTCTTTAACATTAGAGAAAAAAAAATAAGAAAACCAAACAAAACAAGGCAAACAAACAAAGCATAAATTTGAGTAAACTGCTACTAGTCTGTCATACTATCCAAGCCCATTTTTCTCACACATAAATTTGGAAAAAAAATACCCCTTGGGAAGTTGTGAGTGTTCAACTCAGTCAATCCACCGAAGAGTGTGATTTGTAGGTGACAATTGTAGTTACTTTTCCATTGGTGTGTCCTCAAATATGCAAATGAAAAAGCAACATATTTTGAGGGTGTACCCAATTGTCTCTCCACCTCTGTATTATAGAAGCTGCAAATCCTGGCTTAAAATCACTACAAACATTTCTTCTAACAAAAATGGCAGAAATGCTTGCACAATTTTGGTTTTAATTATGCACAATTCTTAGATTGTTTTCTCAGTATATTCCTAATTATCTTTCAATAGAAGTGCTTTGGGAAAAAAATGTATACCTTTGGGCTCTGTTTAGTTAGTTTCTAAACGAGATCTTACTGAGGATAACATGAGAGTAGGTGTTTGTGGGCAGAATGAATTCATTCTTCCAAATTTCAGGAGAAGCAGGTGCTCTGTGTCACTTTAAGTTTATCTTTATAAGGATCTTAAGTATTCAGACTCATTTATTTTGGTCCCAGATAATTATATCATCTTGTTGGCTACTTGGATGTTTTATACTTACAAAGAACTTTTTCCACATGGATAGCTCAGAACTAGTCATCTTGGATACAGCTCAAGCCAATGAAAATTTGGCCTGTTACTAGTACAAGGCTTTAGTACAAGGCCCATACTAGTACAAGCCTTTGGTAAACTTGACCAAAATAATGTTCTCTAAATCTCAGTAGGAAGTCATTGTCCGATGGTTATTTTAAAATATAGTACTATCTAATGCAATCATTTAAAAACACTTAATCATGAAAAATGATCACTAATAAAAATTTACACCATAATAAAATATAGGAAAATGTTTATTTTAAATATTTATTTATTTATTTGAGAGACAGAGAGCACAAGCAGGGGGAGCAGGAGGTTGGGGGGGGGGGAGCAGGCTTCCCACTGAGCAAGGAGTCCGATGTGGGGCTTGTCAGGACGCCAGGACTCCAGGTCCTTGACCTGACTCAAGGACAGATGTTTAACTGACTGAGCCACCCACGTGCCCCATGAAAAATATTTCTTTAAAGATTAAAAATATGTAGGATTTAGCAACTAAAACAAAATTCCTCTGAAAAATTCACAGAATCTCTAAAAATAAACATTCATTTTCAAACAAATAGAAGTTCTGTAATCATCAGATAATGCGTTCTAGGAAGAAAAACACTGAGGTTATTTGCTTCCCTGTATTTTATTATTAGATTTGCTTTGTGAGAAAGTATTATTAAGGTTTCGAGAGGACATTAGATCTGGTAGGCCAATTTTGACAGTATAATCCAAATCCTATATAGGGAGACACACTCAACACACATTTGGAATTGCCTTTGCTCAATTTGCTCTGACAATTGTATAACTGAACATTTTCAGGTATCTAATATTCAAAATTAAATTAGAGATCATTGAGCAAATAGACTTATGCCAGAAATTGATGAAAATCAAGTGAGTAAATCATGTTTCAAAAAGTAATCATTTAGACCTTATGTTGAACAAAAATACATTTTTACAATTTCCTTGAAAATGACATTTTATTTCGAGTTGTTGAATGTGCTCCTCTACTTCAATTTAAACCTGACATACCAATAATGACCATTGTATTAGCCAATGTTAGTCAGGAAAATAGAAACCAATCTATATATACCAAGTAAAAAAAGTTTTAATATACAGACTTATAGGAAAATAGAGCTGTTGGAAGTCCTGGAGGAATGAGGTTGAGGAATGGCTTTTACTAGGTCTCTAGAGGTCGGGGAGGAGCATAAAACTTAGAACACTGCTAGTGATGATCATATCTCCCTATACACTGAGCGAGAGTTTTAGATAAAACACACAGACACCTCCCCAAATTTTCTGAATTATCTGCTGAATTCCAACATGCAAAAAGTGCCATGTTAGGGCTCCTGCTTTTCTTGTACATTTCAAATGTCATTTCTGCATAATATAACTCAGAAACCTTCTGAAGTATTAAGTATGCAACCATACTTTTTATTTTTTTTAAAAAAAATGTTTAATTCATCTGTGAATTTGTTGATAAATGCTAAGCTATATGGTTCTACTTTGATATTTCCACTTCTAAACAATAGTGAATTTTCTACACATAATTTACTTAGTAATGAGTTCCCTCCCAAATATTTATGACTCATTTACTTTGAAATATTAATTTGTTTTTTAAGTTGGGTAATTGGGTATATTTTTGAGCTTTTAGTTTCCATTATTAAGTGTGCTAGCAATTGAAACACAGATAATACAGCATTAAAATTATTTTAGTTCATAATATTTTACAAATCTCAGGGAAAGTTTTTTAAAATGTTGTTACATCCTTATTTTTCCTGTTTCATTTTCCCTGGAGATGAATTTTTTAAGGCCTCATTTGAACTGTAATAGATGTGTACTAATTTTTGTAGCTTCTCGGTTGTTTCTATTTATGTATATGGATAGAACGTTCTGAATCTTCTTCCCCAAATGTCACAGATCAGTTTAACACCTTACTGCATTTTCCAGAACTTAAAAAAAAAAAACTATTTCTATATTCAATCTAAAAGTAAAAATGATCAAGGAGCATAATTTACATTAGAACTAAAAATATTTTATTTAAAAACACTTAAAACACTTCATTTTACTTCTGTCATTAGTAATGAAAAAGAAAATGTGTACCACTGTCCAATCAAAATTGTTTTTCTATTTTCACCAACATTTTATAATTGATAGTTAAGTATACATTTCAATTTAAATTATCAAAAAATTCTCTCAGTAGAGAAATTAAGGGTGCAGTATAAAAACCGTCCTTTATAAATGCACTGTTAATCACTTGTCATCAAAGCTACAATGAGATACCACATCACGCCAGTTAGAATGTCTAAATTAACAAGTCATGAAACAACAAGTGTTGGCGAGGATGTGGACACAGGGTGGTATTATACACAACCGGTAAATGATTGAACTCTACACATGAAACTAATGATGACTACATGTTGGCTAATTCAATTAAAAAATAATTAAAAATAAATGCAATGCCAATTAATTACCAAGTTTTTTAAAATATTTATATGTTAGGATAATGCCCAAGAATAATATAGTCATACTGACTTAAAAACAAAACAAATAAAACACAGACATATATATAATATATATCATATTATTATTTATTACTGTATTATCTATTTGTATTATATATTAATATTATATTATATATTATTTATGTATTATATATTATATATCTAGTTATAGACACATCTCATAGTTTCATTTTTAAATAATTAAATTTACTGTTCCATAAATGATGTGTGGCTATTAAGTAAATTCTTTAATATTGATAGGAGATTTAGGTACCTTTGGTTTTGATGTTATAATAACAGAAGAAAATAAAGTAACATTAAATTTGTATCACCTTGAAGAATAACACCTTTAATTCACTTACATAAGCCTTTGATGGTTAATATAATTTGAAATTTAAGGACAGACTTTCTTCATTTCATTCAAATAATATAAAAGTGTCATAAATAAATTAATGCTATTAAATGCAGTGTTCCCATTTATAATATATCAACTTCAAGGTATAATTGTTAGTATTTCAAATGTTTATTAGATTATATGTTTATGATATACTTAAATTACTGTTTTATTGCTAGTTTAATTCTCCTTAAATTTTGATAAGTGTGGGCTTCATATTCCTATGAAAGAATAAAAAATGTAAGTGAAAGAATGTAACATGTGGCATTAAACAAGTCTACTCTTTGGGGCACCCAGGTGGCTCAGTTGGTTAGGCATCTGCCTTCAGCTCAGGTCTTGATCCCAACGTCCTAGGATGGAGTCCTCTGATAAGGCTCCCTGCTCAGCAGGGAGATTGTTTCTCCCTCTGCCCCTCCCTCTGACTTGTGGTGTCTCTCTCTCTCTCTCTCTCTCTCTCACAAAAATAAATAAAATCTAAAACAAACAAACAAAAAAACATGCCTATTCTGACTGCAATCCACATAATAATCCATTCATTTATTTTGTTTTTTAACTTTCTGTCTTGAAATAATTATAAACTCAGGAGTGAGAAATACAGCCCAGACACATCTTGTGTACTCTTTGTCCAGCCTTCCACAGTAATAAATGTTGCATTAATATGGATACAGTATCAAAACCAGAAAGTTGGGGCACCTGGGTGGCTCAGTGGGTTACAGCCTCTGCTTATGGCTCAGGTCATGATCCCATGGTCCTGGGATCCAGCCCCGCAACAGGCTCTCTGCTCAGCAGGAGGCCTGCTTCTCTTCCTCTCTCTCCCTCTGCCTGCCTCTCTGCCTACTTGTGATCTCTGTCTGACAAATAAATAAATAAAATCTTTAAAAACAAAAACAAAGAAACAATAAAACCAGAAAGTTTACATGAATCAACTGGAATAATCTTAGAGGCCAATTTTTATATGCATTCATTTGTGTGTATGTGTGCATGTGTATAGTTCTATTCAATTTTACCACACTTACAGATTAATGTAACCACCACCACAGTCAAGATTATTAAAAAAAAAAAAAAAAAAAAAAAAAAAAACAACTTTCCTTCATTACAAAGGAATTCCCTAGTGCTGTCCTTATAATAGCTATTCTGCCTCCACCTTGGTCCTTGGCAACCATTAATCTGTTATTGATTTCCATAGTTTTGTCATTTTGAGACTGTTACATAAAGGGCAGGCAGTATGTAAACTTCTGAGATTTTATATATATATATATATATATATATATACATATTTTATTTAGCATAATGCCTAGGAGATTTATCCAACTAAGTTTTTTAGTATACCAATAGTTTCTTCCTTCTGTGAGAGACTGGGATCCTAATCATAAAAAGAGCTCGAAACCATGATGTAATTCAAATCCTGGGTAGCTATTGAATGGAATGCTATTTTATTTTTAAACTTTACTAGCTACCTTAGAAATTATGAAGTATATGCCTTTTCTTTAAAATATCCTGAATAAGACTAAATATGTTCTTAAACTCAAATATTTGGTTCACTTCTAGACCTGTACACATAGCATGATTTATGTCAGTTTTCTTTTAAAGTGCTTACTTTGTTGGAAAACGAAATCAGTTCTCATAAAAATGGCAACTGCTTTTAAAAAGCTGTGCTTTGTGATGTCTAAAGTAAACCCCTGGGGACCATCTAAATGCATATGACCAGGAGGGAAATCAGCCTGCATTTAATATTTATATTGGATGCCAGTTCACATTATCATTGACTCTGGTGAAACTGATGCAGAAATTCTAATTCTAAAATGTCTTGGTTTTTTTCTGACATGCATTTTATTCTTAAAAAAGTAACAATTGTTCTGAAAATGAGCTATCATTAATAAAAAAAAAAAAAAAAAAGATCTGTCCATTAAATCCGTTGACCCAAAAAGGAGTCACTGCTGTTCATTGTATACTTAAGTGCCAGACACTTTCACCACAAGAAAAATTTCAGTAAGTGTCAGAAGTAGTTTCTGCCTTAAAGTAGTCATTTGTTTACCAAGAACAGGTCTAGGTTTGCCACTCAAGATCTGAGATAAGCTCGAATTTTACTTTAAAGCATCAAAGATTGTCCCCAATGGTCCCCTTGTCCTAATGCTTATGTCTTCCCACATTCTACCAAGATTGTCTGTAGTTGAGCTAAAGCAAAAGTGATCGTGTGTCACATGTCACTGCAGAGATCTGATCATAAGAGACTGAAATTTTTGCTTGGGCTCTTTCTCTTTCTCTGTCATCAGTCACTCTTGGGGAAGCCAGCTGACATATCATAAAGACATTTATGGAACCTATGGAGAGGCTGATGTGGCAGGAAACTGACGTCTCCAGCCAACAACCAGTGCCTACCAGCAACCACATGAGCAAGCTTGGAGGAAGATTTTTCAAGGCCAGGTTGCCAATTGAATGCAATCTCATAAGGGACCTATGACCAAGACCATCCAGCTAACCACCCCAGGTTCATGACTCACAGGAAGTATTATATAATAAATGTTTATAGCTGTAGAATGCCAAAGTGGGGAGTAATTTGTTGTGGAGCAACAGATAACTAGTGCATAGCTAATATGCAGTTAATACAGAATTTTTGTACCCCAAGTGGAATGTCCTCATAACAAAACCATAAACTGTGAGAATGACTTTCAAAATGACAGTGGGCAGAAGCTTAAAAAAAAAAAAAAAGGATGTAAGGATTCTGAGGAAAGATGTAGTGAAAGCTTAGCCTTGACCAAACAATTCACAGCACTGGGGCTTCAATGAGGGACTGGGGAGGGTTTAAAGGGAAAACAACAAAAATCTTGTTGGAAACTATAGAAAAGCAGATCCCTATTAGCAAGTGGCAGAACTTTGAGCAACCTTGTTTTCTACAGTGATGTGGAAGAAGGCATACCTAAAAGATGAGGCAATCTAGCTGAGATTTTCAAGCAAAGGGATGAAAGCCTACCTTTGTTTCTTCTTGCTGCTTATTGTAAAATATAAAAGAGTTGTAAGCTGAAGAAATTAAACTTAAAAGGAGCTAGAACTTGCTGGTTTTGAAGATTCTTAGTCTCCCCCATGGCAAACAATGGTAGAATTAAGAAATGTTTTCCAACCCAATATCCAGGGCACTCACGGGAAAGCATGCTCCAAAGACACAGCTGAAATGTTGACTATAAAATCTTTTAAGACCTCAGAAGTATCAAAAGTGTTGCCTCCAAGCACTGTTCAGCCAGACAAAGGTTCTGTAAAGGAGTGAAAGGTATGTTTGAAAGATTTTTTTGACAACTGATATTGAAACTAATGTAAAAGAGAGGAAAAAGAAAGAAAGAAAGAAAAAGAAACTAAAAGAGAGAGATAAAGAGGGAGAAGAAGGAAAATGAACCAAAGCTGTTGTAATATTATTCTGAATAGCCAATAAAAGAGCAGTAGGAAATCTTTTCAACTGGTCTTAATATTTCTTGGTAACCTAAAATATCCATCATTTTGTATAATTTTAACAAAGAACATAATAAAGCCCTACAGTAGGTAGCTATGAACAGAAAATCTAAACTCTAGCCCTTAGTACATTTAAAACAAAAACACTGGACTCTTACCAGGTTTACTTTAATAGCCACTAATTTGTTTCCCCCTTCTTATCTCTCCCATTTCTCCTACCCCAAACCTACATATGGCACGTTTGCCATTATGTTCTTAAATCAATCAATCAATAAATAAGTAAAATAAAACTTAGATCATGTCACTACTCCACTCCATACCCTTCAATCCTCTCTGTTTTACTCAGAATAAAAGCCAGATTTCCAGTAATGGCCTAAAATCTCTACATAATTTGGGCCTGTTACCCTTTGACCTTGTCTCCTATTGTTATTTTCTACTCAAAGGAGAAGATATTTAACTGACAATTCAGTAGGAACATTAAAGGAAGATCAGAAACATAACCAGGATAATGAAATATAATGAATGAAATGTAATGAAAGAGGTAAAATATATCAGGGAAGATATATTTCAAAAGAAGATAAGCAAAGGAGAACCAACAATATAAAGTGTCCGCACTTCCTATTGAGCAGCGACACTCCTCATGAGCTCCCATCCATTCATAAACACATATATTGAACTTTTTTTATGACTTTCAGACTAATTTTTAAATATAAATGGACATTAATAGATATCCAGATACTTGAGAAGACCCCTTTAGGAAAGACAAATGTCAAAATAATAGAAACAATAAAGGGAACATTATATAAACAGAGAGTATAAGAAAATGTAAGAAAAATTTATTTGGATTTTAAGATCACTAAGAGAAGGTATTATATTCAAAAATAAAGTATATGAGACTATGTAAAATAAAAAAGTGTGCAATAAAAGTTTCTTACACATGATGCTGTTGTAAAATATTCTGTTTTAAGCTAAAACAAGTTCATAGAAAAATGATTTTAAAAATTCCCTCAAATGACAGAGATAGAAAATGAGAGCAAAGACAGATAACTGGAAGATGTGACCAGAAGATGCAACATCTGAGAAAGACAAATTAATAAAAGTCAAAATTAAGATGAGGAATTACAAAAATAAACCATGGAAGAAAATTTTCGACAAGTATGAAAAAAATCAGTCTAGTACTCAGTGTAAAATATATAACTTCTTTTTTTGTTTTTATTGAATGTTCAATAGATAGTTCTATAATTTTTTGAATAATCGATGAGCTAACTTCCATTTAGTATCTCAGAATATTGAAATAAGTTTAGAAATACTAAGCTACTATAGTCACATTATCTAAGGGTGATGATGTAATTAGCATAGTTCATCTATATTAGAAATATCCTTTTTAATTTTAGCATCAAAATTAGAAATAAATGACTAGGTGAGTACATAAGACAATTAAACAGGAAGGAAATTGGTTGCCTTATATAGAGATCTCAGTTTATGTTCCTTAGAATAATTAATACTTTCTAATGTTTTATGTGAAATTGCTGAGAAATTATGAATTTGTGTTACTGTTTTAAGATTTAAGGAAAGGAAACTGAAAACAGTCCCCAAATCATCCATAGTGTTTTCTTAAGAAAAAAAAAAGGGGGGGGCACACTAAAATCTTTTACATATCTGGGAATCATTAAAAAGCAACTCACTGAGATTTAAAATACATAAAACACTACGAGGAGAATCAGATTAAGCCACATATATTTTGTCTTGTTATACTTAATGGCTCCTAAATACAGGTGTGTTAATTCTGTTCAATGTAAAGTGAGAGTGTGGGTAATTTCCAGGAAGGATAGACTTTAGGCCTGATAAGCACTTGATAAAGAAAAGATATTCTTGTGATATCAACCACCTACCACTAAGAACTAGAATTTTCTGAGATTAGTACCAGTTACTTATGCCTGCTGGGCAGATAGGCACATATCTACAGTTTTCAGGAATGCTAGAAGAGGCCTGAAAACTTTGTAAGGGAAGCTAAGCCAGCTTATTAAAGTGCCTGATGAAATCACCACTCCAGGCAGATGACATTATTGGAAGCTGGCCTACTAAAGGCCTGGGTATCTGATACGGAGTCATCTGTAGGGATCACCACATTGCATTTCTTGCTCTGTATATCCATTTGTGTATGCAACTGTACTACTCTTTGTTTTATTTTAGTTTTTATGTAAATCACATCATACATTATCTCTCATGCAGAGTGGTGGCTAAACTGGGACTGTTGTACTATTCACAGGACCTAGGGGTAAAAGTGAATGGATGTAGATGTTAGGAACAGAAGGTTGCTAGGAAGGAGACATTCACACTTGTTCCACAATATAAGCTATCTTAGTCAGCTTGGGCTGCCCTAACAAAATACCAGACTGAGTGGCTTAAATAACAGAAATTCGTTTCTCAGTCTGGACGCTGGAAATCTGAGATGAAGGTGCCAACCTACTTCACTCTTGGTGAGAGATGGCCTTTTCACTGTGAGCTCACAGGACCCTCCCCTAGTGCGTGTGCACATACAGAGAGAGGGCTTGCTGTCCCCTCCCCTTCTTATAAGGGTATCCATCCTATTAGATGAAGACCCAACTTTTAAACTTCATTTAAACTTAATCATGTCCTAAAAGTTCATCTCCAAACACTGTCACATTGGGGCTTAGGACTCCAATCTTTGAATATGGGGGTGGGGGAAGCAATTTCATTCATAGGACAAGCCTTTGAATTTGGTAATGGAAAGAGGGCACAATCTGAAATGACAACCATACATTCCCATGGATGGCATGAACTAGATTATCAACCAATGAAAAACAAAGACGTGAAAAGTGTGGACCAATATATTTGCAGAAGACACACATGAGGTAGGAGTGTAAGAAATGGTGGATGGTTCACAACCGCTTGGAGTTTCCGGTAGCCTAGCAGGTAGCAACTTTCCAGGCAAGGAAGAGAGGTTTTAAATGTTTTAAATGTAAGATGGGTTGGGAGTGTAATTGAAGTATGTTTTAAATCTTACTGCACCAAATTTTCTTATAGAAGTGTTCAGATATACAGAAACTATAAAAGATGGAAAATACAGAATACAGAGACAACAAAGACTACGGAGTGGGAAGGAGTAATAATGATCACAATGAAGTTTTTTTGAAAAGCTGTGTTTTTTTTCTTCCTTAAAATAATGTAGAAAAGGAGGAATCTGCTCAAAATTTAATTTGAATATTTGTGTCTTTAAACCTTCCCCCCATTCTGGGCATTATCAATTCTACACTGTGATTTGTGCAGGCTAATAATATTTTTCATGATGTACATAGTATAAGGTTCAGATATAAAACAGACTCTCAAATATGATAATGCAAAAATTTAATTAAGAAATAAGACCTCCATCATTAGAAGAATGTGATAAAGGCTCTTATTTTCTTGAAAGAAAAGTGAATGTCATGTGTCTGAGCAGATACAAAGTTCTCAGTGTAAATGTTTTAGTTATGTGTACCTTCAGAATTTGGAAAAATTAAGGTTTGTTTTTTGTTTTGTCTTTTTATTTTTGGAGCACCTCAATATTTCGAGTTAACCTGTGTGTTTCAATAATTGCCACAGGTAAAATTCTGTTCAGGATAAGATAGCCTTTCTTCTGAGATATAAGAAGAAAGAGGCTGTCAGTGTTGTACATACAGAGATTAAAAAAAAAATATATATATATGCAAGAAAAGAGTTTCACAAAAGAAACTCTAGGCAATAGTTTTAGACAGATATACATGAATAATAAAAATAATTATATAATTGTGGTAAGTAGTGTCTGAGATGACCACCAGTGATGCCTACCCCCTGGTATTCATAGCTTTGCCTGATTCAATCTCCTTAAATTACTTTCTTCTAACCAATAGAATATTTCAATATTTAAGGAAACATCACTTCCATGAGTTGTTTACAAGAGTTTTACTTCCAGCTTGCAGTATACACTTTCTCTTGCTCACTTTCATGAAACAAGTTGCTATGTTAGGGAAGTCCATGACAACTGATGTCTACAGTCTAAGAACCTAAAGGGAACTGAAACCTGTTAAATATATATAAATATGAACTTGGAAGTAGGTTCATACTCTGCTAAGCTTTCATAGGAGACTACAGACATTGATGATACTTTGATAGAGCCTCATGTTACATAATGAAGCCGAGGACCCAGTTGAGCAGAAGCTGGATCCCTGACCCACAAACTGTGATAAAATTAACCTGTGTCATTTTAAGCCAGCAATTTTGTGGTAATCTATTACACAGTGATAGTTAACTAATGAAATACTTTTCTCAACTAAAGATAGATCAAAGGAAACATTCAATGATATAGAAAACACAGTGAAAAAGTTATATTGCAGGATAGTATATATGTATTTTTTAATGTGTCAACTAGGTTACAGTTTCTGGTTATTCAGTCAGTCAAACACTGATACAAGTATTTCTGTGGAAGTATTTTGTTGAAGTGATCAACATCCATTATCAGTTGACTTTTTTTTTTTTTTTAAAGATTTTATTTATTTATTTGTCAGAGAGAGAGCGAGCGAGAGCGAGCACAGGCAGACAAAGTGGAAGGCAGAGTCAGAGGGAGAAGCAGGTTCCCTGTGGAGCAAGGAGCCCGATGTGGGACTCGGTCCCAGGACGCTGGGATCATGACCTGAGCCGAAGGCAGCTGCTTAACCAACTGAGCCACCCAGGCGTCCCATCAGTTGACTTTAAATAAAAGAGATTGTCCTGTATTTTCTGTGTGCCCTCATCCAATCCTTTGAAATGCCTGAAGAGCAGAATTGAGGCTCTCTTGAAGACATTCTGCCTCAGGCAACAGCCTCATCCATTTGTGCAAGTTTCAGCTTGCCCCTCCTGACAGGCTCTTCTACAGTTTTCGATTTGTCTAGTCAGCCTCCACAGTCATGTAAGTCCATTCCTTGTGACAAATCTCTTAGTATTTTTCTGGTACTGTTTGTGTTTCTCTGCTAAAACCTCACTGATTCAGACTTTGATACTAGAAGGGGTTCTCAAAGAACAGAATCCTAAGGATGAGTTTTCTGAATAGTTTTGGGTTTTCCGGAATTTGTTCTCTAACCTACTCAGATTTGTAGGCACTGATGGTTCTATGTCTTGTGCCAAAGGCAGTACTAGAACTGGTAGGCCATGGTGTGATGTGACAATAGAGATATGTGAAATGTCACCATTGGTTTTTCCTCATCAAATGTCAACAGAAGGCAAGGCTTTGGGTGACCATTTATTTGATATCTTAGAATATTTTAGTTTAACTAAAGAGTATACAGGGATTGGCTGGTGTTCCTAGCTGCTCTGGGGAAAGCCGGCAAAGAAAAGGATGAACTTATGTTTTTAAATTCCCAGCTCAAGGTCTGCATTAAAGACCTTAAATCTTCTATACTTGACCCTAAATGACAGGAATGAATTGAGGCATGACTGCAAAGGTGTATAAGAGAAACTTGGAGTTCATGGAAAATTTCTGTCTTAATTGTTGCAATGAATGTATGGATTTATGTATCTATTGTAACTCATCAAATCATATAATATAAAAGGATGCAGTTTATTGCACAAAAATTATGTCAATAAAATTGAAATAAATAAAATGCAAAAAGAGTCACTTTTTGGGGCACCTGGGTGGCTCAGTGCGTTAAAGCCTCTGCCTTTGGCTCAGGTCATGATCTCACGGCCGTGGGATCGAGCTCCATGTTGGGTTCTCTGCTCAGCAGGGAGCCTGCTTCCCCCCTGCCCCCTGCCTGCCTCTCTGCCTACTTGTGATCTCTATCAAATAAATAAATAAAATCTTAAAAAAAAAAAGTCCCTTTCCTATCCTTTGATTTCCAAACTTGTATATTCTAGCTATGAGGAAAAGAGCAACACATATTGGTTGTAAGTTCAAAACATACTAGCTCTTATAAGACATGACTCCAATATTTCTCCCTTGTCTCTGTATACAACTAAATCTACAGTAGTCCATTACATCATTGCATCAGGAAAGTTGAGTCCATAGGCATGTGTGCAATGCTGATTTTCTTCCCCTATGAAATGCATTCCTTTTTCAAAAACGATGTTGTGTTGGGAAGGATTCCTCAAGGAATTGACTAAGTCTGCAGATGGTGATGTTACCAGCGACACTTTGGAAAGGAAAATCAAATCCATCCCTTGAATATTTGTCCACTCCAGTGAAGATAAACTTTCTCTCTATCCCTGAAAAATTCCAATGTAATCCATCTTACAAAAGATGGATGACTACTTTACCCAAGAGACTAATATAAGGGACTCAGCACTGATATTTGCTATTGGAAAGAGCCCCTTAGCAGTGTGGATGACCAGATTATCCAAAGGGATAATTCAGATTCTTGAGTTCAAGCATGGCTTCTATCCATATCCCATGTCTGTGTGGTATTTGGGCCCCTTGAACAAGTACCGAGTAGCTACAGAAGAAGGCTGATAGGTATCCACAACTAACGTCATAATCACTACCTGATACTTCTTTGCAGCAAAAATCTTTGATAAGTATTGACACAAGAAGTGAATAGTCATCATGTTTACTCGTTTTGAGAAGTCCATTCACATAATTCTTCCCTGGGGTTTTTTGTCATATATGTTGCAGTCTTGTTCTTCTTGTGGCCTTGGTCCTTCAGCAAAATTGTTGGCTTTTGACCATGAATTAAGATAGACCCAAACCTCTTCCCATATTTCATTCAAGGGCATGTAGACAAAGAATTGTATTACTTGATGTTTTGCTGCTGAGAACATTTTCCATGGCTGTTTTATTACAGAAACACTCCTGATTGAGGCTATAAGAGTACTAGAGGTAATAATTAACAAGAGAATGCAATTTGAGGCAAAAAATTGGAAATGAAGGGAAAACTACCTTTATTTGTAAGTAATGGTATTATACACCTGGAGAACCTAATAAAGCAACAGAACAAAGTGTGGAAATAATAGCACAATATGAAATTAATGTATAGACATCAACAATTTACCTAAATAAAAATAACCAATTAAATATATAATAAAAGACCATATATTCATTATCAACAAAAGGTTAAATGCTTGTGTGTAAACTTAATAAGGAATGTGCAAAACTTTATGAGATGTTGTAAATTACAAATTTTTCTGCTTCTCCTCTGCCTGGGCACATAATAACCATATAGTTCAGAGTTCCCTGAAGTCAAGCATTGGCCATGTGACTAATTCAATTCAATGACTGCGGCCAAATGTCATAAGGGTCACTTCCCAAACAGGGCAGAAATACTTAATTTCTACAACACTGATTTTTATAACCTCTGAATGGGTTGTGGTTCCTCCAAATAAAACAAAACAAACCAAACAAACAAACAAATCAACCTACAATTAAGAGTGTGGTGTTGAGAAAATCCTTTGATTGAAAAGTATTGTTATCATTTGATTTTATATTCACAGGTCACAATGTCTGGATCAGTTCTGTCCAGTGGAACTTTCTGTAATAATGGAATCATTCCATTTTGAACTTCCCAATATGGTAGCCACTAGCCTTGAATGGTTACTGAACATTAAAAAGTGTGACTGAAGAGCTAAATCTTTAATCTACTTTAACTTAATTTTTATAATCTAATTTCAAATGTAAATAGCCACATATAGTTAATAACTACCATATTTGATAGAGTAGGTCTCAACTGATAACATAAACTAACAGGCATTGTGGTGAGTTTAAAAGCATAAAGACTATCTTCATTCTAATTCAAATGAGTCTTAGCCTTTTGCCAACTCTATTTATCTCGGGTATAACCCGACTGGGAAACCATTTGTAAGATGAGAAATTAGTGTTTCTTAAACTTGATGATTGTACTTTGACAATCTCTATATTTGTAGTAGACTATAAAAACACATACAAGATTTTTCTGCAACTAACATCAAGCAGTGAAGTCTATGTTCTTTTCCACATTGACTGTGGCTTTAAGCTTTGTCAATGAGATAAATTAGTCATAGTCAATCAAGTAAGCCTAGAAGAATTATCAAGCCGATCCCAAAACAAAGTGTCAACACATGAAATGATGAACTAAATAAAGTTCATTGTTTTAAGTGTCTAAGTTTGGGATGGTCTCTTATGAAGCAAAAGAACTAATGTAAATGTTTTATTAAATGCTGGATTCTTTCAAAATAGGACTTCAGATACTTGTTGAATTAATTCTCTTAAGTTAACTACTCCCACTCCTATAAGAACTGGGCTGAATCTAGTGAGGTAACTTCAACTCCTACCAGATTTTGAAAATTTTTAGTTTGAGAATTTGCAAATCAAGAAAACAGAAAAGGGGTGCCTTGGGTGCCTCCGTGGGTTAAAGCCTCTGCCTTCGGCTCAGGTCGTGATCCCAGAGTCCTGGGATTAAGCCCCATATTGGGCTCTTTGCTCGGTGGGGAGCCTGCTTTCTCCTCTCCTTCTCTCTATGCCTGCCTCTCTGCCTACTGTGATCTCTGTCTGTCAAATAAAAAAAAAAAAAAAAAAGATAAGAAAAGAAAACAGAGAAAAAAGAGGGAAACATGGTTCCTGATCTTTAACTTAAGAAGTTTTTTTCATTGGATATGTAAAGTCATTTGGCAAGAAAACTAGTATTTCACATATTAATTCCTTTGGACTTTAACGTATCTGGGCATACATTCGCAAGGATATTTAATCTTCAAATTTTAATTATCTTGGGAATTTAAAAATGAAAGGTGTTTAATATTTAAAACATTGTCTGTGGTATATATTATTATTTGAGTGCCTATCCATTGGAGTACCTTGTGAATCTCCTTACAAATTACTGGTATGTTATTCTGGATATAATTAAGAAAGGGAAATTGAATAAGGAGTAAATTCTCAGACTTAGTTATAGAGTGGCTTTGGAATTAATAAAATTAATGCACTATTCCAATATATTTCAGTGCCTTCTGGGGACTAAGTCTGTATTTTCCATCAGGGCTTCCAAAACCAACCCAAAAGAAAAATGTTGATAGTGGGATGCTGTGGGCTGTCTTTCCCCATGAATGCTAATCCAATAGGGAGAATTGCTTAGGGACAGCATTGCCTATGACTGATGGCTAATCTACCTAGTTTGTAGATTGAGTTAAAAAAAATCTATTATCATATTTTTGGGGGTCTATAATTTAACTTTTATCACCAATACTTCATAATTTGATTTCTATCTCACTTTTTTTTGCCATATTCTGCATTTATTTCAGAAATTGGGTATTTTATTAATGATGGTAAGTTAAGAGCAAACATATACACATACACAATTCATGATACATATTCAGTGCAGGTTGGCAAAGAGTATCAGCTCTTAGTGGTAATTTAGGACTCATGACGATTAAGGCTCCACAACGATGTAACTGTATCCTCTGGATATCAAAGTCTCTTCAATTACTATGGCAGGGCAAGAGACAGCTCAAAAGCCAAGCACCAACAGTGCCATGATTGGCTTTAAAGTAACACAGATCATTTGCAATACCATTTTATTAGCCAGAGTAGTCCCATGGTCATAGCCAATTTCAAAATGGTGGGGGAAAAGTTCTAATTTCATTCTTAGATTCTTCCTTCCTTAAAAGAACTTTACCCTCCTGCATCACTGTGAATGTTGCTACATTTTCAAAGTATTTAGCAGCCACTGACTGTAGAGAAGGAGTCTGCAACAAGATGAACTAATGTCTTCTGCACTCTTATCTAGTGCTGGAGACACCCATCAGCTCAGACTAAGGTGTTTGCTGAGACCACCAGGACATTCAGTTCCATGGAGCACCTTGGTATCAGTCAGTATCTGGGTGGTGACAAGTAATTAGCAGTCTCTAGGCCCCTGAATCTGGAATCTTTGAAGCTGGAAACCTTCTTGGTATGGCCAGCAAGTTCCTGCCTGTATACCTGACTGAACACATATTTTTTTATGTCAGTGACCCAGGAGAAGGGAATGTTTAGACTCCATGAAGCCCATTTTATCTCTTTGTGGGAACTTCATACTCTCAATAGTGGTAATAGTGGTGGAGATGGTGAAGCATCTTGATACTTGCCCTCTATCTACTCATCGTGCCCCTCTGCCATCTTTTGTGTCTTTTCTTCTATATTCTACTAGTTCTAGGCATGTCTTTGGATCCTAAACCTCAGGAAACTATGAAAGGACATATTCTTGTTTCTCTGTCAGCAATCACACTGCTTGACAGAGTCTCTCATCAAAACAAGCCCCTCTCTCTAACAGAACAGCTCTTTGGGATAATGGTGTCCACTTCAGATAAATACTGAGGAATTTGCTATTTCGTTTATACCTTTGAGATCCCTCACATGAATTCCTGTACTGTTCTGCTTAATTGTCTGTTGGGGTCACTGAAATCCAAAAGGGTAAGAGGAGTTCCTACTGCTGATACATGGTGGATGGAGAAATAGGAGAAGGGGATTACAGTACACTTATCTTGATGAGCGCTGACTAATATATGGAATTGTTGAATCATTAAATTAAATATCTGAAACTAAGATAACAAGATAACACCAAATGTTAACCACCCTGGAATGAAAATGAAATAAAATATTTTAAAAAAGAAACTCTGTATGTCTTCCTAAACATAACATTAGTATAGAAATATTTTTAAAAACTGGAAATGACTTCACTAGGCTGTAAATCTATGACATCCAGTTGTTTAAAAAAGCAATTGTGTTTCTCAGCAAGTTGTCAGTATAAAAAGCAGACACATTCGTTTTTAGAAAGTAACAAAAACGTATAAATTCTACCACTCATAGGGCTTTCCAAATGCATTTCTAATGCCTGATGTTTACATTTTAAAGCAATAAAACCATTTCATTAAGAAATCTTGAAATGTATTAAATCACCATACATATCCATAATTTAACTGGCATTAGGTTAATGAATATATTTTTTACGATAATAGAGAAGATGCTTGTAGACCTTCGTTCATTTAGTTGTACAAACTGACACAATATTTTGAAAACCAAAATGACGTCACATGTTAAATGTGACTAAGAATAGATTAGAAAGGATTAAGTGACGTAGGAGGGAGAGAAGTCTCACACTGAGAGAGAGAGAGAGAATGGGAAGGAGAATAAGGAGGAACAGAAGAGAAGAAACTGGAAACTAGGAGAGGGAGGGAAAAGGACTATACACAGTAAGATAAAAAATTAGCTGTATTTCATTACAGTCCTCTGATCAAGGGATTGGATCCATTATCATCATTTCACCAAAGAGGTTTAGGAAAGTAATTCTGTTTGCTCCACTTGGTGTTTATTAAAGAGGAAAGAAAGTGATCACACTCTACTGTCAGCAAAAATTTAATTGTAGCAAAGCACTGAAGCTTGGAAGCATTCATTTTCCTGTGCTAAGTTATCTTCAAACTTGTAAGGAAAATAATCTGAGTTTGTGAGAAGTCTTTGAATGCCTATAAAATAGGGACTATTTGATTTGTCACAGAGACAGTTCTCATCTTGAATATGATTGCATTTCTTTATGTTTTGATCAGTAAATCTTGAAACCAATCCATGTTTCAAAGAACTGTAAAGCTGGGCTTTGGGTGACTATAAATCAGATATGTAGAGTGTGGTCCTCATGCTGGCATTGTCAGTTTGATTTAAAAATATCTGAAATGTGCTAGTCTACCTGTTCCACATAAACACAAGTTATAGAAAACTTTAACGGAGTCCAAACAGGAAAACAGAAAAAGGTCCCATCCCCTGTCTCTAACCTGCGCTCCTGCCATCTGCCATCACCCACACACAGACACACCAACACACAAAAACATATGTAGACTCAAATCACACATCTGAAAGTACCTTTGCTTTCTGAGACAATTTTTTAATCCCCAGTTAAAATCTAAACACAAATTCAATGGTCCATTGAAGCAAGAGGAGTGACTCTTCATTTAAGTGATTGGGTTAGTTAAACTATTTCATCTAAGCTAATATTCTAGAAAATTCGTTGTTTCTTAAGGCCAACAGGATATGGCTTTCAACAAAGGAAATTTATTTCTCACAGTTCTTGATACTTGTCAGAAATCAAGGTATCAATAGAATCCTGCTTCTTTTGGACTTTGGCTAAAATCCTCTCTCTCCCTCTCTCTCTCGCTCTTTCTTACTTTATCCCTCCATAGCTTCCGGTGGTGAAAGTCAATTCTTGCCACCCCTTAGCTTGCAGCTGCATTACTCCATTGTCTACCTCTAATCATCACATGGCATTCTTCTCCTCCCATAAGTCTCCCCTCATATGTCTCCACCGTCTTCCTTCTCTTCATGTCTGTCTTCTCACAAGACCACCAGCCTATTGGAGTAAGCTTCCACCATACTGTAGTATCATATAATCTTAAATAATTACATCTGCAACAGCCCTATTTTTAAATAAGATCATATTCAGGGGTTCTGGGCATCAGGACTTCCAACATATCTAGGGGATACAATGAAACCCATAATAGTAAACAAAAGTTTCTTCTTTTTTTAAAAATGTTTGAAGTGATTTCTTAAACAAACAAAGCTATTTCCTTTCCTGTTATCATATTAGAAAGTCTCTTAAAACCTTTTAAAAATATATGTAAAATCATTCTTAGCTTAGGGCCAAACAGAAACAGGTCCTAAAGACCAAATACACTGTGGTGAGGATCCCTGAGTTGTCACAAAGAGAGCCTCAAGTGGTCCCTGGCAGGCAGCAACCGCTAAATAAGTGTTCCAAAAAGAGGAAATCTTCACCCAGAACTCCTCTATCTGAACAACCATTACCTTCCTGTCTTTCATCATGTACATAAATACTTCATATAATCACATTCAAAATTTTTAGGGTTGCTTGATGTTACATCCTGCTATTAAAATTGCTGGATAGTAAGAATTACAATATCTAATTATAGTACTAAACTGCTACCTAACTTCCACCAGATAAATAAACAAAAACTTGATTAAGCATGAGGGGGAAAGAAACCTATTAGGAAATTTCAAGTCCTCTTTTTTTATTTGTTTTACCAACTAGTAAAATAGATTTATCATGGAAATTTTTAAAAAATACATAAAATTATAACAAAGAAGTTTACACTCATCCATAGAGGTTTGCTAATTGCAACAGTAATATTTTTATATTTACGTGAAAGCATAAATATTTTTCTTCTGCATCTACAACTGCATGCGTTATGGATGCAAAATATCTAATCTGTGAGTTGTATCCACAAAATGCATCAACTAGCAGTAAGATCATATATTTAAACATTTTCGTGTTAACAAATATTCATTTTCTTTCCAAATATATCCCACATTAAATAATTCTGTAGTAAAATGCACCTAAAAGCTTTATCTACATCTTATATCATTTCCTTTTATCACATTTCTCATGGTTTTTCTTCTCCATCTCTGATATCTAAGATTATAAACTTCTTTCAGTTTCATTTTGTCATTTATAGCAGCATTTTGTGCGTGCTGTCCAGCTCCTTTGCCTGGAACACATGTTACTGAATATTTCATAGGGCTCCCTCTTTCTAATCCTTTAGGTACTTGTTGAAATATCACCCTGTACACAGGCCTTTCCGGACTCCTAGGAAAATGGTTTCTTGGTTCCTTTCTATACTGTAATAAAATCCATAACACAGGTATTTCTCGTTTTATTTTTCATTTGTTTTGTTTTCAATACTCTAAGTGCAAGTTCAGTGACTTTCTTATCTACCCAACATTCCCCCAAAAATATAACATATATGCTCACCATTATGTTCCCTAGTAGTCCCTATCTTGTACATTCTACCATCATATTTCCAGTTTTCAAAACCGAATCCTTGGATCTTGAAAGTCTTCTCTGTTATCTTCTTTTCTAATAAATCTACATTATTACAGCACCTTACTTGATGTACTTTAGCACTCTCTTAAAGAGTTGTCTTTTATAACCCACTCTAAATTTTTTCACGTGATCTTTTAAAAAGATTAATCATATAGCTTCACTATACAAAATCTTCAAGGTTTCTACTGCTTTCAGGATAAAGAGAAAATTCTTCATGTTACCCACAGGTTTTACGTATGGCTTCTGGCTTCCTATTCAGCCTTATGTCATCATTTCCTTCCTTGTTCTGTCCTTTCCAAGCATATGGGCCTTCTTTAAGATCCACCAACCTCCCATGTTTCTTCTGCCATAAAAAATTTGCACGTGTGGTTTCCTCTATCAGAAATGATTCAACCTGCTCTAACTCTCCATTATATAATTTGAACTCACTCTTAAAATATCAGCTCTAACGTAATATGTTCAAAGAAACACTTTCTAACTTTGCTGACTTCATCAGATGCTGGTATGTTATCTCCTCAAGCATATTGTGATTTCCCGTTATAGAACAGCCCTTATTAGATGTGTATATATTTTACTTATATGAATAACTTCATTTTGTGTTTCTATATACGTACAGACACACACACACACACACACACACACACACACACACACAGTACACTAATATCAGATTTACTCATGACATACAGGTGTAAGGCTGGCTCTGAAAGATGAGAGATAGGACCCTCAACTGGGAATAGAGTAGATGAATTTATTGAAGGAAATCTGCTCTGAAAGAAACTCAACTTCTCACCCCCAGTTGAGTCTCCTCTCATTTCCCCAAATGACCTCGCTCACTTCTCCCTCACTGAGCCATATTGGAACACACAGAGCTTATCAGCAGACTACGTGTGTCTGAGGATGATGGGAAAGATGAACACATTAGAGGACTTCTGGGAGTCTCACAACTTCTAATTTCAATATTGTAAAATAAAACCCATTGTTTAATAACTCCTTTCAACATGAAATCCAGGGGAAAAAAGTATATCAAGTTTTGTTACATCTAGGAAAAGGTAGTAAAGCTGTTATGTAAGAAAAAACTTTGGGGGGAGGTGTTTTTTATAACATTGTATTTTTGATTCATGATACGTAAATATTCACAGAAAAAATGCAAAACTTACAAAAAGTCAAATTGATATAAACAAATCTTCATAATCTTCACCCAGATACATATATATTACTTATATATAACCTCATATATAACTTTAGTAATAATAGTAATAGTAAGTAGTAATAATAAATAATAATAATTACTTAATAAGTAATAATAATGATATAATAATACATACAATATATAATAAGTAATAATAGTAATAATAAGTAAACTTATATATAACCTTAGTAATAATAATGGCTTGTATAGCTTTCTGGAGATAAAAGAGTATTATCAGCAAAGATTTTTTTTTACAGAGATCAGTATACTCTTGCAAGAATCTTGACTAATGAGAGGGACCAGACCTTAATGTTAATATACCTAAAAAGATCCCACATCTTTATTGTCTTGACATTCAGTTCAGCCAAACATTATCAGTGGTGTCATTTCCCTCATCCTTGTTTCTGTCGTTACCATTTATGAAACTTTTAAGGATTCTGCACTGTAAAATATTTGTTGCTCAGCTTTCCCCATTGCCTGCTTAGAATTCAGCATTATTACTTCTGTTAATTCTGTTAACACTAAACCATATGTTTTTTCAGCTTCCAATATTTTGTTGCTGTATAATAGACTCCTTTATCCTCCCTGCCTTCTTAACTTTATGATTCACTTTCTTTTTTTTTTTATTTTATTTTTTTTTAATTTTTTATTTTTTATAAACATATATTTTTATCCCCAGGGGTACAGGTCTGTGAATCACCAGGTTTACACTTTCTTTCTTTTTAATCCTGTTTTCCTTAATCGCTTTAGCAAAGTTTCAGAGAAAGCCAAACTATAACTTATAATTTCAACCCAGAATCTCTCATTGCTTTGAAACTCTTAGAGCAAGAGCACTGGAAAATTTTCCTACAAATGAACAGATAGTATATAATGCAGGCTTTTTCAGCCAGTTAGACACCCACACCTACTCAACTCTGCCTTTGAGCTATAAGGGCAGTCACAGACCATATATAAATGAATGAGCACATTTCTGTCCCCCAAAAAACTTATTAAAAAAAAAAAAAAAACAGGTGGTGGGTGGGATTTGGCCAGTGAGCCATAGATTATCAACCTCTGTTTTATAGCTGAAACAGCTAATGACTAATTTCCCCCACTTCTCTTATTCAATAGATTCTTGAATTGTATGAATGCAGGGTCTCTAACCAGTTTCTCTTTCTCTTCCTCCCTCTCTCTCTCTCTCTCTCTACACACACACACACACACACACACTACCCCACAATTTTGGCACTTGTGACTTGTAATCAGGATATAATATTATTTCTATCTCACTTTTCTTTTGAATTTCTTCCTTTACTCAGATTGAAAACAGACCCAATTTCATAATTGATTTCCATTCAGCATGTGAGAAACTTAAATCTGGGGATATAGAATGGATAACTGTTCTCAAAATTGAGAGCCTCCCCCACCACCCTGACCCTGCTTGCACTGGCTATAGTTTTCTATCTCTCTGAGGATAATACATAAAGATACAACAAGAAGAAGAAAACTGGAAATTTCTTACTTAACTGGACCTATTGCAAGGGAACATTGGACTCTCCAGGCCCGATGGGGTTAAAGCTGACCCTTTTCCGTGTAAGTGCATCCATGGTGTTCTTCAGAGGATTTTCCACAGTGTGAGCCCTTCTGACAACTCCCACAAGCAAAAGGCAGTTGTGCCTGACTCCCCCTCAGCTTCTGTCACACTGTTGGTGAACACACAACTTCCGACTGTTGAGGATCCATAGGAAAATGGCATATGAGTCATGGTATGACTTGCTAACATCACTTTTTAAGGGATATATCTGTATGTAAAGCTTCATTTTAGAATCTTTTTTTTTTTCCTATTGCATCTGGTGTATCATTTGAAATTCCCAGCTTAACTTCCCATTACACACACACAAACACACACACACACACACATACACACATACACACACACCTCATTAAGAGTTTAAGCTTCTCTGTCCTGTTTTTGTTTTTGTTTTTGTTTTTTTACATTTTTGAGTTTTGAATCATGTTTGTTATTTGGATTAAAGACATCTGATTTGGTTTGCACTCTGACTTTAATCTCATATACCTCAATAAACATTTCCCACAACCTAAAGATGTTGGTGGAAAAATAGGAAATGGTTCTGTCTTGCATATTTCTCCTCACATTCTGACTTCTGAATCTCCAGGGCCAGATCTGAAGGAGAAGGAAGAAGAGCCAGCGTAACGTGACTGTAGTTAGTTGGTACTATTTACATTTCACTTTTGCCTATGACCATCTACTGTCAAGACAGACACCCATATGTAATATATATTTTACTGGCTATTCTAGTTAAGTTTTGAGCCCCACCATCCCCATACATCATTTTCTGGTAATGGCTCTGTACCTCTTGCCCCCAGCGGTCCTCTCTCAAGGCCTCCTTACCTCACCAGGCAGATATTTTACCCCTGTTGTGTGACAGACTATCTTCGTAGCCCAAGAGAAAACTCAACTATGTCCTCTATGTCAGACTCTAAATGCAAGCTGCTGCTGCTGCCAAGCCTCTCTCTTTGCCCTCATATTTTACATTGTTTCAGAGGACAACTCACATTTTGGGGTGTTTTTTGTTTTGTTTTTTAAAACGTATTTATTTTTGAGAGAGAATGTGACTGTGTGAGGGAGGGTGTTGTGGGGGCAGAAGGAGAGAGAGAGAGAGAGAGAATTCTCAGACAGACTGAGCACAGAGCCCCACGTGAGACTTGATCTCATGATCCTGAGATAAAATCAGCATGACCTGAGCTAAAATCAAGAGTCAGTCACTTCATAGATTCACCCAGACATCCGCACATTTCGGTTTGACAAGAAGAAAGCACCCATTTTATCAGTATAGGTCAACCCCAGAAAACTCCTGGAATATATATCATGCTTTCTTTAAATGCTGTTTGTTTGTTTGTTTGTTTGTTTGTTTATACAGAGAGAGAGAAAGGGAGAGAATGTGTGCATGCATTCATAGGATAGGGGTGAAAGGCAGAGGGAGAGAGAGAATCTTAAGCAGACTCCACACTCAGCTTGGAGCCTAACATGGGGCTCGATCTCACAACCCTGAGATCATGACCTGAGCCAAAATCAAGAGTCAGACGCTTAGTTGACTAAACCAAAAGTCCCAACCATGCTTTCTTAAGAACTAGTTTAACTCCAGACAGAAACATTTGGTGAACATATGACATCTTTGGCCTCAGCAAACGTCAGCCAGGAAGAGAAACTAGTTTTCCCAATATGCGGTAAGATTTTCTTGACACCTGCCTTTGAGGCCACAGAGTGGAAGAAGCACCTTAGGAAGGGGCGATGGAAAGGCAGAGCCTACTCTACTTTCCTGGATTCTCCTCAAACTACACAGTGTGTCTACTAAGGAATCTTCTGGAAGAATATAATGAGATGGAGTGGCACAGGCAAAACTCTGTTACCTTTGCACAATTCTGAGAAGCATAACAACCAGTGAAACCTAGGACTCTGATCCGTTCTGTTTACATATAAACAGCTACTAAGATAGAAAGTGAATCCTTGGGATTCAAACTTTCCTTTTTAAAATACAGTTGGCTTGGGGAGCCTATCGTCCAGGATTTAGTACTGTGGAGGACAACTGGAAGATCATTTGAGGATAATTCTGAGGCCAACTTGGATATTGTATCTTCCTGTTTACAATTAAATAGATACATACATGAAGAGATAAAATGATTGATTCTTTTGGGATTTATTTTTCAAATAAAAATTTCATATACATACGTAGATGTGGGTGTGTTTTCATAAATTTTTTCCAGAACATAATGCATCTTTAACTATAAGATGAATATGGAAGTAATACAAAATAATGAAAATTCTAACATTACAAATAGGTGAAAATGAAAGTTTGCCTTCTATTCTTTCCCCATCTATCATAACACTGCTGACTCAATAGTCTCTTGACGCTACTGATATTTTGGACTGGACAATTCCTTTGGTGGGGAACTGTCTTGTGCATTCTAGAGTGTTTTGTGGGGTCCTCTGTTCCTTACCAATGGATGCCCATAGCATCTCTCTTCTCCCTCAATATGTGACAAAAAAAAAAATGTCTCCAGGCATTGCCAAATGTTCCCTAGGGCAAAATTTGCTCCCCAGATAAGAATCATTGTTCTAAGAGGTATACGTTTATGAGTTTTACTTTTTAAGATAAAAAGTGATTTCTTCCATAACTGGAATATATGCTGCTTCCTCTATTTCAAATATACCGACCCCACTTCCTATCACTCTTCTTCCTGCATTTCATTATTATTGTCAATAATAGTGCTACACTGTACAGCTTTATAAACTCCTGCATTCCTTTCACCTCTCCATCTTACCTCCCCAAATCTCTATACAGTATTCATCTTGCATTTCTTTTAATAACCTCTCAGTGTTTTTGGTCGAGAATTATAAAGAACATACTTAAAGTGGCTTTGAAGTCACCGTGTGCGTAACTGCTATTGACAAAAAGAAACGAATACATATGGCTAGAAAGTCAAACAGTGCAGATGAGTATAAAAAAAAAAAAAAAAAAAAGTAAAAACCTCCTTCTCTACAATAGCTCAGTCTCTTCTCACAAGAGACTCTGGGCACCCAGGATGAGAAATTTAACCTGGCAGAAGCACAAAACGATAAAATGGAACACGTGAAGAAAATGCAATTGAGTTTCTATTGCTTGAAAGAGAAGTCCCAACACTGACAAGTGAGTTATATTTTTCAGCCTCCATCAAATCCTTAAATCCTGTTATATGACTGTTTGTTTCATTTTCTGGCTTAGACATACATGACTATTGCTGCAAGGTACAGCAGCAACTTTGCAGCTGGTACAGGCATAGAGCAGAGGGATTTGTGGACAGTAGCAATACCTTCCTCCTCACTCAGTTTTCAAGGGGAACACCCCGTGAAAGATGAGGGTGAGCTGGCAGTGACTCTGTGGAAGGATTTGGTGTGCTCCCAAGTGGAAGATGTCAGGTAACGTGTTTCAGGTTTTTCATGTTTGTACTGCTTCAGGGCAAGTCTATATTTATAAAAGACCTGAAAGTACAAATGTCTTCAGTATCCCCCAAAGCCTAGTATAAACAGTAACTATTTTCCCAGGCACTACTTATGTCCTGAAATGCCTCAAATCATTTGAATTTTCCATTTTGATCCTTTTATTTGAGTATGGCACAAGTAAAAATCCCAAGATTCCACCAAACTCCTACATAGTTTTGAATCTCCAGCATCCCTGTGGGAGAAGGACAGACCACACAGGACCAGCTGGTGGTCATGTGTTCAGGTTTTCATGCAAACCTGCACTTGGTTTTGCTTTAATTTCCCAGGAAACAGAACATACATGTTGGCTCAAAAGAACATATCAATCATTATCCAGCTATTTTATTGATGGAATAACAAGATGCATCTGCTTGCCCTTCACTAAGGAGAGTAACTTGAAATGGTCTTTATGCCCTGAAAATTTACAAAGATAATAGAATCTGCTCTTTTAATAAAATTGATCTTTTATTCTCTAGTACACATGCGGGGTAAATATTGTGTTTCAGGTACCTGCTAATTTTTTTTTTTTCTTCTAGAAAACATAGGTGTGATCTCTTGTATAAAGTATGGCATCCTGTGAAATTGCTAGATGATTAAGATCTCTGATCACCATACTGAGGTGCAGAAATGGAGAGCTGATTTATTCCAGTGGTGGGAATTTGCCACTTACATCAATCCTCCAGAAACAACTTTTTTTTTTTCTTCCCATTTTCAGTAATATCAGGAAGCCCATATAAGGTGAAAATCTTCTGATCATCCTCAATCATGAAACCAATCAATCAGTAAAGAGCATTTCAACATGTTGGTGCTTTCCACACAAGTGTATGTATGTATTAAATGTATGTTAAGAAAAAACGAGGGGGGTGGGGCGCCTGGGTGGCTCAGTGGGTTAAGCCGCTGCCTTCGGCTCAGGTCATGATCTCAGGGTCCTGGGATCGAGTCCTGCATCGGGCTCTCTGCTCAGCGGGGAGCCTGCTTCCCTCTCTCTCTCTCTGCCTGCTTCTCCATCTACTTGTGATTTCTCTCTGTCAAATAAATAAATAAAATCTTTAAAAAAAAAAAAAGAAAAAGAAAAAGAAAAAACGAGGGGTGTGCCTGGGTGGCTCAGTGGGTTAAGCCTCTGCCTTTGGCTCAGGTCATGATCCCAGCGTCCTGGGATCAAGCCCCACATCGGGCTCCCCAGGGAGCCAGCTTCCCCCCCTCTCTCTGCCTGCTTCTCTGCCTACTTGTGATCTCTCTGTCGCTCTGTCAAATAAATATATAAAATCTAAAAAAAAAAAAAAAGAAAAAGAAAAAAAGGAGAAAGAGATTTCAGAATACTTGAAAGAGATGTTCACTGATGGTAAGGATACAGTATACTGGGGTGCCTGAGTGGCTCAGTGGGTTAAAGCCTCTGCCTTAACTTAGGTCATGATCCCAGCATCCTGGGATCGAGCTCTGTGTTGGGCTCTTTGCTCAGAAGGGACCCTGCCTCCTCTCTCTCTCTCTGCCTGCCTCTCCCCCTTCTTGAGATCTCTATCAAAGAAATAAATAAAACCTTAAAAGAATACAGTATACTGTCCCTAAGAGATTCCTTAATTCAATAGTTATTTAGATTATTTTCTCTGCATTTTTAGCAGAGGCTATCCAGCCTCTTAATTTATTTTAAATAGGGTCAATGATTAGTTAAGGTTTTTCATGAAGCAGCCAGACAAAATGGAAGTACAATACTTAGTTTTCACACAAGCATTCCAAATGAAGATGTTTTCGTATGTGAAATCATATTACCACATTCAGACCATTTTAAAATATTTCCCGGGATTTTTGTGGTTAGTTGGTTGACTTTGTTCACGCATACTTAAAATCCCCACATTTTTGTAAATATAATGTGGCCTTTTTTAATAAGAATGTTTTCTCTTCTTGAATTTTATTTCAATCTGTATTTGACTGAGGGGGCATGGTAAAATTTAATTCTAATTGTTGGTGTGTGTCAATAAGAGATGGGACATAAAGACAATTTAATATAATATTAGCTTCCTGTTTGGAAGAATCACCTTTACCCAAGACTAACCACTTAAAGAAGGAAAACAACAGTGTATTCAGACAAGGGTCATAACCCCTTTTCGAGGGAATAAAGTTATTCTTTTTCTGGAGAAAAAAATTTTTTTTTTTTTTCAGAGCAAAAAAATCAGAAAACCACAAGGCCATTTTGGAGACAATCTGGCTGGGGAGGATTCTAAGAACAGGAGTAGAGAGTTATGAAACTGAAGGTAGAGAGGTAGACTTGGTCTTCGAGGCTTTGAATAACATTTGTATTTTAGTGAGTCGGAGAAGATTTTGAACAGGACTGCGCCTAGAATAGAATTGTTATTTAGGGAAATTAATTTGACAAGAATGTGTAGGATGGATTAGAAAAGTAAGAGAATGGAGACAGGGGCACCAATTAGGTAACTAAAAACAATAATCCTGGTGAGAGTTAATGAGGCTTCACCTTACTGTGGAAGAGTGGAGAGGATGGAGGGTTAGCACTGGTTTCCGGCCTCTGGACTGTTACCGATAGATGCAATTATTAGGCCCCTGACCTCTAAATGCCGGGAGTGGGCCTCTACATCAACCTGCTTACTGTAACATATTTACCAAGATGACTTCATTTTTTTTTAAGATTTTATTTATTTAACAAACAGAGATCACAAGTAGGCAGAGAGGCAGACAGAGAGAGAGAGGAGGAAGCAGGCTCCCCGCTGAGCTCAGAGCCTGATGCGGGGCTCGATCCCAGGACCCTGAGATCATCACCTGAGCCGAAGGCAGAGGCTTAACCCACTGAGCCACCCAGGTGCCCCAAGATGACTTCATTTAAACTTAACATGGGAATAGGAAATGTGTAACTAAGATGCTCACCAAGGTCAGGATATGGCAGAAATGGAGCCAGGAGAGCACACGTGTCAGAGAAGCGTGCAGACAGTGTGCAAGGAGACCTGCCAGGAGCTTCTCGGATGTATAGGGATGTCAGAATTACTGGGAATTTTGAAAAATAAAAACAATTTTGAATCTCACCCCAGAAATATAGACTTAGGAATTCTAAAGTGATGCCATGACATATTCATATTCATGAAAGATCTACATATGATTCTGATGCACAGTCAAGACCTTGTTCATCTGCAAATTATGATCTGCTAACGAGGAGGACCTCCTGTGGGATACACAGAAATCAAGGCTTTGTGGCAATCTGCTTTTCAGATGACGACATGTCTCTCCAGGTTTGCTCTGTTCCTATATGTGATTTTGCTCCATAATGTTCATTCTGTGGCCTCTGATCATCACTCCGGTGCAACAACTTGAACTTTGGGTTTCTGTGTACATCTTGATAACCTCATCCCGAACCTCTGAACTGATAACATTGGATTCATGGAAAAATGTCTATTTAATCCAGGATTCCTCTCTCTGTTATCAAAAATCTCAGATTTAGTAACCTGATGCTGACATCTTCAAACTGTTTTGATAGAACTGACACCGAAGACCACCTCAACTGCTGTTAATTCAAGAAAGCTCCAAGTCTCTTCAGCTTATTTGCCAAGGGTTTCACTAGCTAAATTGAATTTTTGCAGCCTAATGATTTTTGCAAAAGACCATTTATATGTGTATGTGTTCTTGGTGTGAAAATACACACACACACATGCACACATACACCTCGTCTCTCTTACTCTTTCCATCTCTCTCTCTCTCTCTTTCTCATACACACACACATACATATCTCTATATATGGAAATAATTAATTCACCTCACATGGACTGGCTATATTTTTCCACAAAATAGTTTATACTTTTGGACTCACCATTAATCTCACGAGGTCAATTTACAGCAGAACTATTTTACTGTAAGAAATAACAAAAGGTAAAATTTACCTTCCATCTTTTTTATAATAAATTAACTTAATTATCTGATTTCTCTTTCAGCCTGATCTTACAAAACTTTTATTTTACCTAATGTAGGAGTTATAGCAACTAATTTCTATTGGCTGGCTCTATTAGGGGAGTTATGTTTTTTTACTTTTTGGCTAGAGCAATATTTAATAATATTTACACTGGAAAATTTTTAGGCACAGCATGCAATCTCCAATTTAACACAAGTCTTAACACACTATGTGGCCTTTCATCTAGGTATCTGTGCATTCATGTTTCTTGTCTTATCTTTAATGGAATTTGAACTTGAAACATCTGATGTAAAACCAAGTTTATATATGAACTATACACAAAATTCAGCTATAATTTACATACAACAAAATGTACTCATTTTTTGGCACAGATCCTCAAGTTTGACAGATAAATGCATAAGTTACCACCACAGTTAAGATACAGAACATTACTATCACTCTGAAAAGTTTCCTTGGGCCCCTTGATTCTAGAATTTAATGTAAATGAAATTGTAGAATATATATAATTCTGTGACTAACTTTTGAGATCCATTCATGTCTCGTCTATCAGTAGTTCATTCCTCTCTATTGCTGAGAAACAACTACATTGTATAATCATTCCACTTTTTATTTATTGTTTCACAAGTTGACATTTTGATTATTTCAAATTTTCAATTATTGTGAATGGAACTGCTCTGATTATTTGCATTAAATCTTTATATTTGAATTTATTTCTCTTGGATCTTAAATACCATAGCCTTACTGGCCCTTTCATTTTCAAATGGTTTCATATTTTATCTTACTAAATCTGAGTTCATTTCAATAAACATCTATTGAGCAATTATTATGTACCAGACACTCTAATAGACTCTAAGTACCTAAAACATATAGCTCAAAATTCTTGACATAAAGAAACAAATCCAGTCTGTTGAAGGGCATCTCGGGTGGGGGGGATGGGTTAGTCCAGTGATGGGTATTAAGGAAGACATGTATTGCATGGAGCACTAGGTGTTATACGCAAACAATAAATCATGGAACACTACATCAAAAACTAATGATGTACTGTATGGTGATTAACATAACATAAAATAAAGGAAAGAAACAAATCCAGGAGTATAATCCAACTTTTAAAAATTAACAAATGGTATGATATTTTCTAAAGAACATTTAAAGTATATTATTTGAGGAAGAGAGTAAACTACACAGGAAAATGTCAACATAACTTAAAAAAGAATGTAAAAATTTCCAATTGGTGCTAGTATCAAGAAGAATAAAAAGTAACACATTATCTTTGGTTAACTGCAATTAAATCGGGAGGTGAGGATGTAAATGCGTAGAGAGGAGACAGTTATTAAGTTTAGACATGTAGGCAGACCTTTTGAATCTTATTTAGAGGCAGGATCCTAGAAAATATTTTTGCACAGGGGAGTAAAAAAAAAAAAATTAGAGTTTTGTTTCAGAAATTTTGCACTGGCAGCAATACAGCAGTGCGAATTGGAGGAAGCTGAAAGTAGAAGTCAAACCACAGCAGGAATGAAAGCAGCACTGGGAGAGTTTGTTGACTGATAACATCTAAGAGAACACAGAACTCCTAAGTTTCATAACTCATTAAATGGAGATTTTTAAGGAAGTTTAATAAATACCAAATGACTGGCATATAAAGATAAAATTACCATCTTCTGCTATTCTCATGGAGTTTAAAGTACATCTGGGTATTTATGCCCATTAGGAATTTCGTTGTGTAGATCTGAACCTCAGGAAAGAACTCTAAGCTTCTTCAGAGGCAAATTTTAGATTCACAAGGATATAAATGTCTGCTAAACCTCTAGGTGTGAATGAGTTTATCTACCTAATGCGTGCACGGGATGATGATAAAAATGATGAGACAGTTCTGGTAAACACCAGCAAAAAGGAGGCAGGGGAGTTACAATGAATTGAATATTTATGTCCCTCCAAAATTCATATGTTGAAATTCTAACCCCTAATAAGGTATTAAGAGGTAGGATTTTTGGAAGGCGACTAGGTCATTAGGACGGATCCTCATGAATGGGATTTGTGCCTTTATAAAACTCAGGTGCTCACCTTTCCACCATGTAATGGTAGAGAGAAAATACAGCGTCTATGAACTAGGAAGCAGGCTCTCACCAGACACCAGATCTGTTGGCACTTTAATCTTGGACTTCCCAGGCTCCAGAAGTGTTAGAAATAATTTCTGTTATTTATAAGTCACCCAGCCTATAGCATTCTTTTATAGCAGCCCAGACGGATGGAGAAGTGGGTTTGAGGAAAGTGGGAGAAAACAGAAGCACAGAGAAATATGGCTAGTCATGAGAGGTAGCACAGAAGACATGGTAAAGTTTCCTGATGAGAGGGCAATCAGAATGGCCAAGGTGGAAGAAGTCAATAATTTTTAATATGGTAATTAGGAAATCATTGATAAATCTATACAAAAGAGATTTAGAAAAATAGCATGAATTAAGACAAGAATGCACTGCACTGAGAGGTGAGTGTTAGTTAACAGGACGTATTACAAATATGTGGCTACTAGCTCAATAAACACATGGCCATCAGAAGGTCTCCCAAAAGGGAGGTATTTAAATATAATTACATTACGAAAGATAAATTGATTAAAAACAAGAGGAAATAATTGATTGAAATAAGATAAAACCGGTTGTAATTCAGAGCAGTGGTAAAATTAAACTTGGATAAGATGAAGTTCACATCTTTTTCTTAGACATGTGATTCTCAAAGTGTTCCCCAAACCAGCAGCCTCAGCATCTCTTCGGAAATTTTTAGAAATGAAAAATTTCAAGCCCAACCCTAGACCTACTGAAAAAGAAAGTCTGGGCTTACAGCCCAACATTCTGTGTTTAAAAAACCCTTCAGATGACTTTGTTGCACAATAAACTTTGAGAACCACTGGATTAGAGAAAGAGGAAGGAACAAAATTTGTGACGGCCGAGGTTACCACAGGGATGGAGGACAACAGGTATAACAAACTCGAAGAACTCCTGCCTGCTAGCCTCAGTTACTCTGTGAATTTGAAGACGAGGCCAAGGATAGAGGAGATAGAAACACTTCAGGAGAAGTGGTAAAATTCTTCAATATCCACTTCCTGCAATGGAAGATAAAACCGGTTACAGCTGGGACATGAAGAAAGATCGCTGAGAGTCCCTGTGTGCCCTGTGGTGACTTCATAATGGCATGCTTCTTCACAGATACATTCATTTTGTACTGTAATTTTCAGTGACTTCTGGTAAGGGAGCAGAGTGGGGGTCTTATCTTGGGAAATGTGCCAAAGAAAGGCACATGCTAATATTTCACTAATAATTGTACCTTTTCTTCACAACCCTCTAAATCCTAATATCTTTGAAAAAAATGACAATTCCTTTATAATCTTCTGTTTCATGATATGGACTAATTTATATGAGTAGTGAGATCACATGGGATTTAGATTTGAGTTGTAAGACAGACCAGTTGTAAAGCATGTGGTTTTCTTTGGTTAAATTGCTTGTAGCTGTAAGAACTCATTGTTAATGGCACCGTGTTATCTCTCCCCTCCAGAGCCATTAATGTGTCTCCACTGAAATTGCATGCAATAGAGTCTTATTTACTTCATTAAATACCATGCAAGCTGGACTTCTTCCGGGAGATATGTTTATTTCTTGCGTGAAAGACTATGAGGATAAAACTTCTGGAAGCCCTATACAGTATTTTGGGGACTATTAAGAAGTGGACAATACTTTCTTGCCTCCAGAGTAATGTGCATGCTTCCCTATTTAATGGGTCACTAGATTCCACTTGCCTTTAAAAATCAAATTATTTCTAGAGATTTAATAGAAGGGTTCCAATAACAAAGACTCTTTATTTTACCTGACATCTGGTTCACCTATTTTGAAGACTTCTTCATCTTACATTTTACTAGGGAAGTAAAGTTATAAAGTTGAACTTCATGTAGGCAAAGTTCTAAAATAACTGAACCTTACTACTCTGCATAACCAGATAGGACCCATGAAAATGAGTGTTTCCTCCAATATTTTATTCCTCTTGTTGTTGTTATTGCAGTTTGCACAGCTGGTCTTACAAGTTGAGAATAAAAAGGAATAATTGAAATAGTTTAGTTGATAAATTGTGCATATTCCAGCCATTTTACTCAATCAAGAAAACATTTAGTGACAAGATGATGGCTGGTTAGTATAATGCCACTTCATCCAAAATAGGTGAATTAAGGAGCGTGTAGTTAGGGCCCATGGTGGATTTCTATATTTTCCAAACTGACATTTAAATGACATTTCCAGCATGAAAGGTTATGATTTTTTATAACAATCATATTATGATGATGATTGCTTCCACATTCAATGTGTTTCAATTTACACGTGGGTAATATGAGAGTGTTCATGGTTAGTTATAATCTCCCCACATCTAAGGTAGCTCCAGGATCTAAATTATTCATAAGGAGCTTATCAGCTGGTGAGAGAATAGGGCTTATTTGCAAAAATCTATATTTCTATCACTTAAAGATAGTGGCCATTAAAAGAGAAAAGGAGAAATAGCGAAGTTCCATATATATAAGTAAACAACAAACAGATGCTGTAGAGGATGATTAAAAAAATAACTAACCTTGAAGGAAGGGAGGGAGCAAAGATAAGGGAAAAGCAAACTCACTGGAGTTTACCAGTATGGTAAGTAGGATATGAAGACCTCAGCGTATCCAGCTGCTTTTCTTCCCCGGAAACTTTTTTTAAAAATATCTTTCCTTAATTTATTTACTATCTATTTAACTTTCTTTTCCAGACTTTGGCTTGAATTTGGAAGTATAATGAAGAAAACGGAAATGTAATGTTAACAGTTTGAGATAATTCAAAGAAGTAATGCTGCTTAAAAAACCTTACAGTGGCTTTTCATTGTCACAAATCATTCAGCTGTGGAGGAAAAATCTAATATTGCACAAATACAGCAAAGACCTATTAATGTTCCTTTGTATTTCCTTAATTTGCTTTTGTTGACAGCGGCTGAGACAAAAATAATCAGTTAAATCCAACTACTTTACAAGCATTGCATGTGTTTGGTTTAGTGCTTTTCATTTTAGGCAAAATCTTTAATACCTTTAATATCTTACTCTAATAATTTAGCTTTCTTGGAAAAAAATAAGTTAATGTAGATTAAATCATATTCAACAAACTTATGAAATGTTATTACATTTACAGGCTCTTTGCTAGGCACTAAGGCTTAGAGATTAATATAAAGGCAGGGCTTTCAAGGTATTCACAGAAGAGTGGGGAGCAAAGCATATCAAGAATGGATGGCATCAAATCTAATAGGTTTATTAATATGGATGAAAAGCAAGGTAGAGGGGGCTTTGGAGGAAGGTGAAGTTAATTATAGTTGAAAAGTTTTTTTTTTAAGAAAGCTCACAGGAAAGCTATTGAGAACTCACCTTTTTTCTCAGAATACATTACACATTTTAAAAGGTTTTATGAATCATTACATTTTTACAAGTCTCTTCCAAATATGTACACATGTATATATACACACGTACATGCATGTACGTATAAAGGTACACATATATTGAAAATAGGAGCAAACAAGATACATACAGTTTCCCTATTCATGGACCTTTATTCTAATTAGTGGTATTTGACTGGGGATGAATATATTCCAGAGGATATCCAACATATTTAAATATGGTGTTGGAATAAATGTTAGAACTTTTATGTCTATATGTTGTCCTGAAAAGGGAAGAAATGAAGGGCACAGAGTTACAGTAATGTCCTCAGGTAAGTTGCAATCCAGGCTACACGTCTCATGCACTCTGCTTTTATTATTCTGGGGGGGAATAGGTATGCCAAGGAAAAGTAAACATGGTGTTCTCGTTCAGTTGTATATTTTTAATATCATTGTGCTCAATTAAGTCAAGTTTTTGACCATTTTTTTTTCCTAATTTAAGCTATACTTTAGCTGCTACATCAACATAAAAAATTGAAGTGGCTTACATAGATTCTAGTTAAGATAACGGTTTGGTGATAATACTTATTATGCAAATACAAATGTAATAAAAGATAACTGACCCCTTTTCTATTACATAAGTACTTTAGTCATTAGCCCCAGAGTTAGTCTGTCCTTTGAAGGTAAATGTGATGCTGTTACATAGTGTGTAAGGAACTGCTTCTCCAAAGCAACTTGTGCAAAGAGAACATCGTGAAAACAAATATTTAGAAATCTTCCTGGTTTTAACTGATTCTTGTTATTGTCACAAGTTGGCTTCTCGGCAGATGGTGAGATACTGAGTTTGCGGTATAAGTTGTCTTAAGGGAACAACATTTTTGAAAGGAAATAGGTGAAGCAGGATTGGGCACAGAGAGAGAAATCAAACTGATTCAGGTTCCACAAAGCCTTCTTCAGTGTGTTAGCATGGGCTGCTACAACTGAATATCACAAATGGATGAATTATAAACCACAGAAATTTATTTCTCACAATTCTATAGTTCTTAAACTCCAATGTCAAAATGTAAGCTCAGGTCTTCCCAGGGTGCAAAAGCTGTTTTCTCATTGTATGCTGACATGGCAGACAAAGTGAGAGAAGTCTCCAGGGTCTCTTTTATGAAAAGACAATCCTATTCATGAGGACTCCACCCCATGACCTAATAACCTATCGAAGCTTCCATTTCCTGATTCCATTGTATTGGAGGTTAGGATTTCAACATCTGAATTTTGGGGAGGCAGAGACATTCATCCCTAACAGATAACCCCACAGAGAGTTCTGGAGTTTCTATTTCTCATCATAATTGTCCTATACCTAGTCAAGGTGTCTGGATCTCAATACTCTAGTCTCACTCAGTTAGCAGACTCAGACTGCCCCAAGAAGGGTGCTTTCTGTCTTCTGCAACTGAGGCAGATCCTAAAGGTTCTCAGAGGTTTCAAACTCAGTATATTCTAAGATTTAATACCTTTCTATTCAGTTTTAGAATATCTTGACTGATGGAAGTTAGAAATGCAGTGGCAGCTAGAAGAGATATATCATCCTTATCAGTTGAAATAAAGTTGATTATATGATTGAAGTCTGAATCTATGAAATGAATGTCTCCATGACTGAAAATCTATAGAATCTGATTAAGACTTTTTATGGGGATAAGGAAAGAAGTAGCTCATCTAGGGTTTTTAAAATAAGATTAAGAAGAAACATAAAGTTTCAAGTGTCATGTCTATTTAATATAACATAATATTTACACTTTCTCTCATCCATTTGTTCTCACAGTTATTATACACAGTCTAAGACCAGGAACTAAATTTTGTTACCATTCATTTCCAAACCTACATATAGTATGTGCTTAGTTATTATACCTTCAACAATTAAATATTGAAAAGAGACAAGTTCACAAGATATGGAAGAGTAGACACATGTTGGTTAATGCTTATCACTGAAATCTCACTAAATGGTAAAGAAGAGAGAAAGAAAAAAATATAAATCCACAAGTATTAAGAGAAAAGAAAAAAAAAAGATATCAATGTTTTTCAAATGCAAAGTAGATATATGATTGGAAACCAAACTAGGAAAATAAATGGGAAAAAACAAGATAGAAATTTTGCTCGTGAAAGGAGAGGCTCAGGAATTTGAGGTACCTACCTTGTCTAATATGAGATGAACCTGGAACTAAAATTCAGCTACTAAAAATCAGTCATTTTTCTTATACCCATCACAGAGCAGAGACCACAGAGCAAAATAAAAGACAGCAAATCCAGAGTGTTACTGCAATTGAGATTTACTTTTCTAGAGCAGACATTCTTGAATCAATAAAGTGGTGAGACTACTTATATGGTAATTTTGATTAATAATGGAGACTCAGTGTGGACTAGCTTAAACAAGAACCTCATGGCTTCTTAGTTGAACTTCCACAGTTTCATGGGTTCTCTCTCGAAAGCCAGGAGATTCTATGGTGAGGATCCAAGAAAGAGTTTTTTTTTTCTCTGGCATGGGAAGAAGATGAATCATTGTGAAACAACTCTAGTGTTTTCTCTAAAACATGGGTGTTCTTTCTAGAGGAAGGGTTTTGCCAGAATGCAATTCAGAAATCTTATCCCAACTGGGAGAAAGGAACCTCTCCCCCACATAATGCTTCTTCTGGCATTCTATCTCACCTAAAGGGTAGAAACAATAACAGGAGACAAACTTTAAGAAAATAGGTAAGAATGCTCTCTCTAGGAAAGGGAGTATGATATAGCAAAAAAAAAATAAATAAATAAAAAAGCTACTTGTGAAGATTAACAGAACTAAGACACAGGGCCACTGAAAGACTGGAGATTAATCAGAAAACCACAGAATGTTCCTCTCGCCCCAAATTTTATAAGCAAACAAACAAGTGGATTACATCTTAAGATTAGGAGAAAGAAATAATCTCTTGGAGGAGTATATATGGAAACCCAAAGTCAAGAGAAGAGATAAAAATAAAGACACTAGAAGGATTAGAATTCTGGTACCTAATATCCAGCAACAAGTTCCAAACAGTGAAACCCTTAGCCAAATTAACAGACATCATCCGATTAAAGGGCCATTTACCTTTCTTTTTATTGTCCCATACAACACATAAAATTTGAAAAAAGGCAAGAAGAACAAGTCTGAGAAGACAAAGTCCTCATAAGAATCAGATAAGACACAGATTTTGGAATGATTAAACAAGGAGTTAAAATAACTAAGATTAGTTTAAAAATATATATTGTAATTCCAGAGAAACCACTTTTTTTTTTTTAAGTAAAATTGATGAGTTCAGAGAAGAGAGAAAATGAAATTACATGAAATGCTCCATTAAGGTCAGAAAAGGTTAAAAAAAGAGTGGGGTGGGGAGAAAAAAACAACAGAATGAATGCAAGTTTCAGACTTGGTAAATAATAATCCAATTATATTAATTACTTTAAGTGTAAATAACCTAAATACATAAAATAAGAGTAATTATCATGGTGGATTTAAAAAAGAAGAATAAATATATGCTATCTATGAGTAACTCAATTTAAATATAAAAATTCAGATACATTAAATGAGAATACAAAAATATATACCATGCTAACAGTAACAAAAAAGAAAACTGAAATAACTGTATTCATTTAAGACAGAGAAGATTTTATAATAAGGAAAACTATAAAAGATAAAGAGGTGCACTGTTACATAATAATCAATAGTCCAAATTAAAAAAAAATACATCTAAACATGTACACACCTAAAGGAGCAGCAAAATACATGAGATAAAAACTGATATAATGATAACAAAAACAAGAAAAATATAGTGAAATAGAAACATCAAAACCTCTCTATCAGCAATTTACAGGTGAAACATGTGGAAAATTAGGACTACAGCCGATGTAAAATACAATGTGAGCTGATTTGATATTTACAAAATCCACAAAGGAAAAATAGAAACTCTTTTTAAGCTCACATGGATCACTCACCATGATGGTCTGCAATCTGCATCATAGAACATTCCTTAAAGATTCACAAGCATATAAACCATGTTAAGTATGTTCTCAAACTAATGGAATTAAACTAGAAATCAAGAACAACAACAACAATGACAAACAACAACCAAAAATAGCTGGAATTCTTCTCCAAATATCTGGAACATAAACAACATGATTTTAAATAATCAATGGATCAGAGAAGAAGTCTTAAGAGAAATTTCAAAATTATTTAAATTAAATAAACATAAAAATGCAATTTTTCTGAAGTTGGAAACGTGAAAACGATTACTAAAGGGAAATTTAATGCATTAAATGAATACGTCTCCATATTTAATCTTCATTCTTAGCCATTGTAATTTCCTAAATGATAAAAGCAAAAGTGACTGAAACATCTTTTGTTATAATTTTCGGGTTTTGGTCCCAGTTCTCAAAATAGCTCAGGCAAGATAAAAGTCAAAGGAATTTCCATTATTCATAACACACCTTTTCAGTTTATGTTAATGAGGTGACTTTTGGAAAGCCCCTAAGGATGAAGCTGATTGCATAGAAAAAGAATCAGTGATTAGAAGGTTGGAACTTTCAGCCCCACTCCAGGACTAACTAGAATAAAGACAGGCTAGAGATTGAGTTCAGTCACCAAGAACCAATAATATAACCAGAATATGGAGGTGCTGGGAGAGTGGCACAACTGAAGAGGGTATGGAAACTTTGAACCCTTTCCCCATACCTTGGCTTATACATCTCTTCTATTCGCATGTTCCTGAGTTGTATTCTTTTCTTTTCTTTTTGTTTATATATTTTGTGGGGGGGGGGGGGGGGAGAGAGAATAAGAGAGACAGAGAAGAGGGACAGAGGGAGAGGGAAAGAAAGAATCTTAAGCAGGCCCCATGCTGGGCCAATGTGGGGCTCAATCTCATTACCCTGAGATCATGACCTGAGCTGAAATCAAGAGACAGATGCTTAATGAACTGTGCCACCCAGGTGCCCCCTGAGTTGTATTCTTTTACCATAAACCTGAACCCTATTAAGTAAACTGTTTTTCTGAGTTCCATCAGCCATTCTACCAAATCACCAAACCAGAAGAGGAGGCAGTAGGAACCCTGATTTCTAACTTGTCAATCAGAATTACCAGAGACCTGGACTTGAGATTGTTATCTGAAGTCAGGGGCCTATAGCCCTTAACCTGTGAGATCTGATAATAATTCTAGGAAGGCAGTGTTAGAATTGAATTGGGTTGTAGGACACTTGGTGTCTGAAGAGTTAAAGAATTGGTTGGTGTGGGGAAACCATCATGTATTTGGTGTCAGAGTGTGTAATGTTGTGTAGGAAAAAGAAAGTGTATTTTTCCTTTTACGAACTAATGAAAATTTAAGCAAAATTAAATTGAAACCATAAAAAAATAGAGAAAACCAACAAAACTAAAGGTATTCACTGAAAAGGTCAATCAAGTAAATTAACCACCAGCCAACCTAGCCAAAAAATAAAGAGAAAAAACACAAATTACCAATATCAGAAATGAGAAAGGGTTGATATTGATTAGTCATTAAAAAGATATTTAAAGAAATCACACATTCAAGTCTATGCCAACAATTTTGATAACTTACATGAAACTGACCAATTCCTTAAAAGACACAAACAACCAAGCTCATACATGAAGAAATAGATAATATAAATAGACCTATATCTATTAAAGAACTTGGATCAATAATTAACATCTTCCTTGTGAATTCTACCAAATACTTCAGAAAGAAGTGATACCAGTTCTTCATAATTTCCTTCAAAAATTAGAAGTAAAGGTAACACTTCTCAGCTAATTTTGTGAGCCCACCCACCATTACCCTCATAGCAATACCAGATAAAGACACTACAACTGAAGAAAACATCAGACATATCTCTCATAGGTGGAAAATTCTTAAAATATCAGTGATTCAAATCTGGCAATATATAAAGAAGATATATTATGACCAAGTGAGTTTATTTCTAGGAACGTAAGGCTATTTAACATTCATAAAGTAATCAGTGTAATTCATTATATTAACAGACTGAATAAGATAAAACGTGTGATCATGCCAATAGATGCAGAACAAGCATTCAATAAACATTTATTCATGATAAGAACTCTCAGTAAATAAGTAACAGAGATGAGCTACCTTAACCTAATAAAGAAAATATACCAAAAAAAGAAAAAAAAAAGCCTACATCAAACCTCATACTTAATGGTGAGAAAGTGAACAATTTCTTTCTTAAATTAGAAACAGGGCCAGGATGTTCTTTTAATTAATTTTTTTTTATTTTTTTATAAACATATAATGTATTTTTAGCCCTCAGGGTACAGGTCTATGAATCGCCAGGTTTACACACTTCATAGCACTCACCACAGCACACACCCCTGCCAATGTCCATAACCCCACCACCCTCTCCTGACGCCCCTCCCCCAAGCAACCCTCAGTTTGTTCTGAGAGATTAAGAGTCTCTTATGATTTGTCTCCCTCCCGATACCATCTTGTTTCATTTATTCTTTTCCTACCCCCCAAACCCCTCACGTTGAATCTCCACTTCCTCATATCAGGGAGATCATATGATAGTTGTCTTTCTCCGACTGACTTATTTCACTAAGCATAATACCCTCTAGTTCCATCCACATCATCGCAAATGGCAAGATTTCATTTATTTTGATGGCTGCATAGTATTCCATTGTGTATATATACCACTTCTTTTTTATCCATTCATCTGTTGATGGACATCTAGGTTCTTTCCATAGTTTGGCTAATGTGGACCTTGCCGCTATAAACATTTAAGTGCACGTGCCCCTTCAGATCACTATGTTTGTATATTTAGGGTAAATACCCAGTAGTGCAATTGCTGGGTGATAGGGTAGCTCTATTTTCAACTTTTTGAGGAACCTCCATGCTGTTTTCCAGTGTGGCCTCACCAGCTTGCATTCCCACCAACAGTGTAGGAGGGTTCCCCTTTCTCCGCATCCTCGCCAGCATCTGTCATTTCCTGACTTGTTAATTTTAGCCTAGGATGTCCTTTTAAACCATTCTTATTCAACATTGTACTGGATATCTTAGCAAATTGCAGTAAGACATGAAAATAATAGATTTGGAAAGAAGAAATAAAGGTTTTTGTTCAAACATGACAGGTTGTCTATATAGAAAACCCCAAAGATTTTAGAAAAATCATTTGGAGCTAATAAGCAAGAATACAGAGGTCACAGGATACAAAGACAAAATTCAAAAGTCATCACGTCACAAGTCAATCACTTTCCTATATACCAGCAATAAACAATTGGAACTTCGAATTAAAAAACAACCAACCAAAATAAAAATAAAAAAAAAACCTACTATTCTACAATAACACTAAAAAAAAAAAAAAAGAATACTTAGGTATTAGTTATTAAAAAAAGAAATATTTACAGGGTCTGTATGTAATAAAAATTATAAAACAATGATGAATGAAACCATAGAAGACTTAAACAGAAGATCAGATATTCTATGTTCATGAATTATAGAACTCATTGTTGTGAAGATGTTAGTTCTTCCCAATTTGATCACCAAACTCAACACAATTCAAATCAATGTCTCAGCAAGCTGTTTGGTAGATAGTGACAAACTGATTCTAAATTTACATGGAAAAGCACAGGTCTAAGATTAACCATACTCAAGAAGTCCTCTACTGACTGGTTTCTCATACAGTTTTAACTAGTGTAAAATGATTTGGAACTATGGGCCCAAATGTAATGATTTGATTAAAAAAATGTTTCTGGATTCACTCAAGTGAAAATAAAAAGGAAAGACAGAGGAGAAACAGAGAGAAGGGAAGGAAGGGGGAGGGAATAGGAGGGGAAGGGAAGGGAAAAAGCATTAGGAAAACAGTTTTAGTGTTTTTGTAATTAATTTACAAATTAACCTCAGCTGATAGTTTGTCCTTAAAGAAAGAAGAGCTTCAAAATACACACTTGGATGGACTATGTTAATTTCAAATGCAGCTTTTGTCCGTGAAGTCACAGCTTTTATTTCTGAGGTAAATGAAGTCTCTCTCATCACCAAAATATTAATCCTTATTACCAATCATAATTAATTATTTGCAGATGATTTTTTAACTGCTGAATACTTTGAAAGGATAAAACCTTCCTTTTTAAAAAAATAAAGTGCTTTTTTTTTTCCCCCAGAGACAGGTATATAAGCTTTTTGCTTTAGTATAGAATATATTAATTTTCTAAATGTTTAATTGGCCCAGGCCCTTGAGATTAAAAATTTTCATTTCAGAAACATTCTTTAACAAATTTTAAAATATGGTATGGAAATCCTTTCTCCTCCTACACAGTCACTGTAAAAATCAACTTATTACAAGATTATGGAAACAACAAAATCATATTTTCATACAAATAAACCATGAGAGGGATAACTGGCTCTCTATGTTTAGGGAAGAATGAGTATAGGATTATCTAATTTCCATTAGTAAGATTTTGAAGCCAGCTACCTTAACAATGGACATTATTAAGTTGATTTTTATGGATATAACAACATTTAATTTGCTAAGTGAGACAAAATAGTTAAATGAATCAATTAAATTCAGGTTCCCTAACATTAGTATTTCCTTTCTTAAAAGTAACAGTCTTCAGACTTGACTTTCCATATTGATATTTATCTTATAAGTTAATATTAAAAGATAAAAGTTTTTCAATTGTAGCAGTCACAAGTTTTTTGAAATTTATTAAAATAATGTTTTATGTTGATAGGCTATAGAAAAATTCTAGAAAATTTCAAGAAAAAAAAAACACATTGTAAATGACAAAAAAGTAATTAAATTTTGGAGGCCCTGTATTTAATTCCCTAGGTAACACTCTAATATTTGTCTGTGTCAGGAAATTACATAGGAAAGTAAAATTTACCTATTTCATAAATATATGGATTAATTACATGTCTTGGTATCAAAGTAGTATCTTCAGATTTATTAATTAACTTCCCTTAATAAGTTTTAAGAGTTATTCCAAAATCACACTTTGTCTACATTTTTTATCATCCTTAAAATGGATAATGTCTAGTTCATCTAATTTTGCTCCAGATCACATGTGCTATAAATGGTCTGATGTTCAACAATATCAGTTTTATTATTACACAAAGTTATGTGACAAATATCTTTGCCAGACAGTAGTTTATTTTTTGTGTTGCTTAACTAATTGGCATCAATTTTGCATGATCAGATACATTATTCTCTTCCTTTAACAGTTTTAATAGTTTTGTCAGATCCAAAAATTCTTTATAATATGGAGGTTGTAAAGAAATTCTGTTATATTTCCTTCTAGGTTTTCTTTTTTTTAATTTATTATTTTATTTTATTTTATTTTATTTTATTTTATTTTATTTTATTTTATTTTATTTTATTTTATTTATTTTTGAGAAAAAAAGAGAGAAGAAGGGAGCGAAGGGGCAGAGAGAGAATCTCAGGCAGACTCCCCATTCACCGTGGAGCCCAACTCCAGGCTCAGTCTCACAATCCTGAGATCATGGTCTAAGCCCAAATCAAGAGTTAATCACCTGAGTTACCCAAGTGCACCCTTTTTTACATATTTTTGTGTCTCCTTTATCTGAAGCTTATTTTTATGGTGTAAGGTAAATATGTAATATGTGTTTTTCCACATAAAGCCACATTTCCTTATGCCAATGATCAAGCAATATTTCTTTGTTTCTTAATTACTATAAATTTGTAAGTCTTCATACCATACAATTCTCATTATATTTACTGTTTTTTTAGAATTTACTCTTTCAAATTGTCAGGTTCTTGAAGAATTATATTCATATTATGATGCAAATAGAAGTTATAGGTTTATCTATACAAGAATTCTATTTCTTCAAATAATAAATGCCCTTATTCATTTTCTGCCTGTGTTAGTTGAATAGTGGCCCCTAAATAGGGCCACATCCTAATGTTTGGAACCAGTGAGTGTTACGTTATATAATGGAAAAAGAGATTTTATAGATGTAGTTAAATCTAATGTTGGTGGTAAGATTATTCTGGATTATTTAAGCATGAAGAAGGAGTCATGGAGGAAAAGGTCCTGTGATCATGGAAGCAGAGATTGGAGTAATGTGTTTTGTGTAGTAAAGGACCACACACCTTGGAATATAGGTAGCCACTGCAAATTGAAAAAGGCAAGGAAACAGATTCTCCCCAGTCTCCAGAAAGAATTTGAGTGATTTCAGACTTCTGACCTCCAGAACTGTGAAGTGATCTATTTGTGTTGCTGTAAGTTACTGTTTGTGGTAATTTGTTACAACTGCAATATTTTTGGTAACAAATGCTCTGTCCTATAGTACTATTGGTACTTTCTTTCATCAGTTTTTGACTTAGCATATTATAGCTGTAGGTGTCATATTTACTATTGGTTTATTTTATATGTAAATCAAGTAAATAGCAAAAATAAATGAGTCTAAAAACCCAATTTGAGGTGATTTTTGATATATTGTGATTACTGATATAGTTTTTTGTTAGCTTATTTTTATTTATTCTATTTATTCTATTTAATCTTCATTTCTTCAATTGTGGAAAAACCTGTTATTATCTCCTCAAGTACTGCAATTCTAATATGTCATCCAATCTTGACTTCTGGAGTTATTTTTGGAGGTGCTAAATGTATCATTTATTCTTTTATTTCCTTGCCTTTTGTGCAGATTGCTGGGTAAGTTAAGTACTACTATTTCCATATATCTAATTCTTTGAGTCATTTCTCATATTTAGTTATTGTGATATTATCTTTTAATATTCAGTGATGTAATTTTCACTCCTAACATTGTTCATGCATTTTTAAAAAGTTTTTATTTATCTGAGAAAGAGAGAGAACACACAAGCATGGGGAGGGGCAGCGAGAGAGAGAGAAACGGACTCCCACTGAGTAGAGAACCCATATAAGGACCCCTTCAATGGCTTCTTTTTAATAAATATCTGGTTATTAATATGCTATTTCCTTATTGTAGTTTATCATTTTAATGTATGCTATTTAATCTTTTATCACTTTGAGGAAATTTAAACATACTTACTTTAAACTATTTTTAGAGGGGCATCTGGGTGGCTCAGTCAGTTAAGCAGCTGCCTTTGGCATCAGGTCATGATCCCAGGGTCCTGCATCATGCTCCCTGCTCAGCAGGAGACCGTTTCTCCCTCTCCCTCTTCCCCCAAATCCACTCGTGCATGCACACACTCTCTTTCTCCTGCCCTATCTCAAATAAATAAATGAAATCTTAAAAAAAAAATTTTTAGAGAGATCTATCACTTAACACTTATTTTGAGATAAAGAATCTACCAACGAAGATCCAATTATTGTCAATTTAAGTTCTTTGAAAAAAAAAAAAGGCTCTGGGGTACCTGTGTGGCCCCTGGTTAAGTGTTAGACTCTTGGTTTCAGCTCAGGTCATGATCTCAGAGGTTGTGGGACTGAGCCCCACATCAGACTCCATACTTAGCGGAGAGTCCGCTTGAAGAGTCTCTCCCTCCACCCCTCCCCCTACTTGCTCACTCTCACTCTTTCTTTCTAAAATAAATAAATCCTAAAAAAAGGCTTTGTTGTATATTTATCTTGAATGTGAGGATCTCTGTCTTTTTCCTTCCCTCCCCCTCCTTCCTCCATCCCTCTCTCTTCCTCTCATTCTGTGTGTGTGTGTGTGTGTGTGTCCCTAGTTATGGCCACTACGGCCAACTGTCACTTCACCCCAGTCTTGTACATTCCTTTAGGAGAGTGAAGTTTAATGTCAGATCTTTTCACTGAACCAGTGAATACCTTGGTGAAAATCCTAATTTATGGTCTTTTCTTATTTCTTATTTCCTTAGTGACATATCTTATAAAAGTGGCAATTCTGGGAAGCTGTCAGGGTTTGTCTCTGCATTTTAAGGGAGTACAGGAAACTGCTCCAGATCCTGATATAACATGATGGGCCTCACTTAATCATCAGTGAAGTAATGGGAAATTTGGTTCAAGTTACCATACTGGAATCATGCTGCCCCAACGTTCCTGCTGAAAATCCTAAGCCTCATGAGATCACCCCCCACATAGTACTGTGAAGATTGTTTTCCACTGTTGGACTATAGAGAAATTTGTCATCCTTTGAGCATGGTCATGAGTTTTATTGTACTTTAATATTTACTCATCATTGCTACAGGTTATTTGGAGCTCCAGAGACTTTATGTGCTAATACTACCATATTTATTAGAATGTAAGAGCTGTGTGTGTGTGTGTGTGTGTGTGTGTGTGTGTGCATGTGCATGCACGTGTATGTGTGTGTGTTTGCGTGTGTGTGCATGTGTGTGTTTGGGGGGTATTTTCTTAGGTTCTATTTCCAGAAGTAGAATTATTTAATTATTAGGGTTGTTCTTTCCTAATTCTCTTGGTGTTACTGACAAATTTCTTTCTTAAAAGGTTAACATTTCATTTAGTATTGCTGTTTGCAAAGGCCTTTTTATTTTAAACTAAAAATACTGTAAAGGGCTGGAAAATATTTTAATACCTTTTTTTACCTGACATAGTCATAAAACTTCTAATTCCTAAGGTTTTAAAATGTCCTGGGTGTAACATATTTATGTGTTTTATCCCATTCTCCAGAGGTGGTGTTTTTATGAATCTAAAGAAATAATTCATGTTTTCTTCTGCCAGAATCAACACTGTAAACTGAATTATCTTTGAGTCAGAAAGTCTGCAATAGAAAGAGCAATCCTGAAAGATCAGGGCTGAATGAGTCATGGATGTGATATAGACGAACTGAACCTCCTTGAAGGTTTTTGTAGAAATCCACGAGGAATGGAGAAATACAGAATTCTCATACTGCTGTCTGTACAGGAACTTGGACTCAGACACAGTTAAATGGACATTCTTAGGAAAGTAGAAAATGAAGGGAAATTGTAAACACAATTATTCACATTTTCACACTATAAAAGTACCTTGCACAAAAATATATGAAAAATTACCAGTTCATCACAAAGTGAGATAACCAAACATAATAGGAGAAGGTGGTTTGTTCCTGGCCGATGGTTGCTTTTATCACATCATTTATTTGGCTAAGAAATAAAAATAAGATACACTTCATCCGTCAGTTACTTGGACAAATACAACACTTTAACTGGCTTTTATTCATTATACTTATTAACTTTGGGGGCATTTTAACACAGCAAAAGCTTTCTTGACTGCTTTCCAAGATATTTAGTAATAGATAGCATGGGTAAGTTAGGATCAAAGAAATTCCACACTCCTTTAGCATGTATTTCATGTTAATTGCTGCAACATTGAACTCAATAATGAGCCTGACTTTGAAGAAGTGTGAACGTGTTGATGTGTGTCTTAGTTTTGGGTATAGGAGTTTGCTAGGGCAAAAAAAGGAAGAAAGAAACAATTGACAGGAGTCTCCTAGTTGACCCCAGGTGGGTTGGTTGCACTGATTCAGGGAATTTGGAGGTTAAGAAGGAGATGGGAGCACATTATTAGCAAGAAGTTTCTTATAAGGGCATGCATGGTATGGGTCTTAGGACATAAATATTCCACCTAGAGTCCAAATGACCAATTTTAGTAGCTTTACTTTTTTTCCTCTCTTCCTTCTGTCTTAGAAACATGGTGGCTTTGCAAAATCAATTATGGTGATATAACTGAAAGAAACACAATGACAGGCAAAAAGTCTGCATATGAGTTGTCTTAATGTAAGTAAAAACATAATTTTTGAGTTTATGGAACAGTAAAATATTTTTTGAGAGAGTAGTCCAGTAGCAGCTGGGGACAAGCCTCACTCGTGCTGAAATCCCAAGAAGCTATCCAGCTCTAAATCATAATTCCATGTCTTTAAAGGGGTAAAGTGCCACTCTCACTTGGTGACAGGGTGTTTAAGCCATTTTGATTTCCCGTAATACCTCTGGGCATCCTAGCTACCTGTATGTTTGTCCACCAGTTTCAAATAATTTTAGAATATTTGTGAAGAATTACTATGAATTTAAGTGAATCATTCACCAATTTTTCAGTTATACCATTCCTTTAACAGGCTTGGGCATCCAGACTTCCTGAATTTTTTTCCTGCAAGCAGGATTTCTCTCAATGAGAAGCTATTGGGTATTTTAAATCAGTCTTATAACTAAGAGTAAACAACAGGGTCATCAGTCTTGGCAGCTGACTTTCTGAGAAAGAAGAGAAGAAAATTTAGGTAGCACTAAAAAGAGGTATGTTATTACTTCTAATTTTAGATTTCTTTTTTTTTTTCAATTTCATTATTAGTTTTAAAGTGATAAATGAGATAAGGTAAATCCTTGCTTTTGAAGGTAGCCTTGCTCTTTAAGGTACTCCTTGGGAAAAAAGTCTGGAAGAGTATGATCAGGCTCTCTTCTTAAGTTTTACCTTAAAAGGTTCAAAAGTGTCCCCAAGATTATATACTTTTAAACTCTATTGTTCTTTGTAGAGCAGACAAAAATTGGGGAAATTACCTAGATATAAAGACCCATTTTCTTGCTATTTATTCCACAATATATATGTGGCAATAAGTTGCTGGTTCAAGATTCAGATTCAAGACCCTCTTCGCCTTTCCCCCAAATTTTAATGCAATAATGGTACCATAAGAAGTTAGAGGAGTCCATGTATTTTGAAAGTGCCTATCATACATACTCTTGTCTATACTTTCATTAAGAATATCTTCCTTTTTTTTAAATTTTGTTGATTATTTGTTGAGAGAGAGAGAGCACACAGGTAGAAGGAGAGCAGTCTTCCTGCTGAGCAAGGGGCCGATCCCTGGGATCCTGGAACCCTGGGATCATGACCTGAGCAGATAGGAGAAGCTTAATTGACCGAGCTACCCAGTTGTCCCTATCTTCTGGGTTTTAATATTAATATAACCAGGGGACATTTTATAAATATATAAGCAGCACTAAAGTTTTGGAATGCTGTTTGGAAAAATAACCTTGCTTTTTTAAAAATATTATTAGTTCAGTTTGTAAAAACAAACATTGACAGGGGTATCTATTATGTACATATCAATAGAAATATTTTACTTATAAGGCTTTATCTGTGTCTGTCTTCTCTGATATCTAAAAATTGATGTTAGACTATATCATAAAACAGGTTTAATAATTATTCCCATTTTGAAAAATTGCTAAAAACTAGGTTCAGAAAGATTAATTCATAAAATGAAGAATTGGATTTAAACTCAGACAAATCTGGTTCTATAATATTTGTTTTGGCCACTGAAAAATGGAAGATGAGGATTACACTTTCCCCCGTCAGAAAAAGTACAACCTATTGACAAAGTTTAGGTCTGAGATGATCTTTCTATGATAGATGTCTTGGTTTATCACCACATTTGCTACATTGGTATTCATCATGTCTCTATCCATTCTAAAATCACAGATCTCCAGGCTAAATGTCATCCCAGACAGGTAGGGCCAATCCTAGTTATTCAACACAGAAGTTGGGAAAGGTAATCTTACTAACCCCATGTTTCTTTTTATTAATGTTACTAAATAATCCAGTGTTTACTATTTGCTTCATTGAATTTATGTTCCTCAGGTTGCAGGTTAACTCTGTGATTTGCTCTCAAGGTTTACAGTATATAAACACTAAGATAAATATTATCATACACTCTTATTTAACCTGGCTTTCTTGCAAATATATTCCCACATAGCCTATTGGGTAAGCTATGTATCCATTCCAACCTATCTGGTGAATCTTTTCTTTCATTAACTTTGGAGTTCAGAATTGGACATAATTCATCCATTTGTACTTAATTCAAAGTACAAGAGAAAGATTGTGTCTGGTTTTCCACATACCATGCAAATATTTTTGATTCCAGTATTTGATTACTTTCCTAACAACAAAATTTTTGCCAGACTTGTTTTTACTACGGTAACTAGATGTGTTTGGTTATGCTTATAACTGGCTCTCATTCTTATTTCATATTTATACATTTGAGAGATTGCTTTCCAAAATTAAACATTTATCTCCATGTGTGGTGACTCTATTTTTTAAGATTTTTAACAAGCTGGATCCTTTTTCAATGGCATTTTTTAAATTAAGTCTTATCCCAAAGAATGTAACAGTGAATGTAACAGTGCAAGTCAAGAAACTTGCAACTAATACAATATAATGTCCTGAAAATATGCTTCATTGGCAGTATCAGAAGTGTCTTCTAACACTTGAGTGGTTCAGTTGGTTAAGGGTCTGCCTTCAGCTCTGGTCATGATCTCAGTTTCCCAGGACCAAGCCCCATGTCGGGTAGGCTCCCTTTCACTCTTGCTCTCTCTCCCTCTCTCTCCCTCTTTCTCTCATGCAAATAAATAAGTAAAATCTTTTTTTTTAAAGAAATGTCTTTAGAATGCTATTAAAAAATACTAGCTATAAAACTAGATACAGTTTATTAAGATAGAAGTCACATTTTTTTTTTTAAGACTTTATTTGAAAGAGAGACAGAGTGCATGTGCCCACATACACAAGTGAGGAGGGTCAGTGGGGGAGGGAGAAGGAGAGGAAAGACTCTCAAGCAGACTCATGCTGAGTGCGGAGCTCAGCACTGGGTTTGATCTCACAACACTGAGCCAAAACTAAGAGTAGGACACTTAACCAATGGAGCCACCCAGGTGCCCCAAAGTCACATTTTTTTTTTTTAAAGATTTTATTTATTTATTTGACAGAGAGAGATCACAAGTAGGCAGAGAGGCAGGCAGAGAGAGAGAGGAGGAAGCAGGCTCCCTGCTGAGCAGAGAGCCCGATGGGGGACTCGATCCCAGGACCCTGAGATCATGACCTGAGCCGAAGGCAGCGGCTTAACCCACTGAGCCACCCAGGCGCCCCCCAAAGTCACATTTTAAATAGAGAAATTCTCTTTCAGTAAAAAAATGTAATTATTATAAGTCAGTAATCTCTAGTACAAGGCTTTTCCAATGTTTTGGAAATTATAATAATGGAATTAGCTGTGTGGCATTTTAAAACTGCACAACTTCTCCAAGTCCATTAAGATACTGGACTAAGATAACCTTTTAGATCATTTTATCACTGCCATTCTATCCATATAATACCTATGTATGTGTATAGAATATAATTTCTTAAGCCATTATTTTATTTAAACTATTTTTTTAATTTTTATTTTTTATAAACATATAATATATTTTTATCCCCAGGGGTACAGGTCTGTGAATCACCATAAACTATTTTTAATAGTGCCTGCTTGTACACAAACGAGTTTGAGTGAATCAGACATGAAAAGGAGTTTTGCAAAGTAATTCAAACCATCATGGAGCCACTCAGAAATTTCACAATATGATCTCACCACGTCTGACACCAAAAAACTAAACTGGACTACACCAAAACAACAATATTAAGCATTGTCTCTGGATTTATCTTTCTTCATCACTTCTCGGCCTTCTGGCTAAGATCAAGTGTGAATTTATCTTCAATATGTGCCATCTGGCACTTCAATTTTTTTTTTCATCCTTCTTCAGATTGTGATACAATCTTCTAGACAAGATGCCCTTCCAAGCTGATCCAGACACTCCTCTGTCCCCTCCTTCTTGATACCGCATTTGGTACAAAAGATAGGAGTTCACCTACATGAAATAGTTAATATGCAAAACACTTCCTCTGTTTTATCACCTCTCTTGTACTGTGCCCTGGCACATTCTGTACTGAGTAAAATCTTTTTTTTTTTTTCCTCCCTTTAATCTAAGTCTCTTCAAACTGCGAAGTACTATATTTACAGTTGTCATGATGATTATATGAATTAACATATATAAGGTAAGTGGAATAGTATCTGACATACATGTGACAGGCAATCGTTGGAATAAAACGGGGAAAAAAAGACTACACTTAAAGGATGTGGCGTATCTCTCTCTTTGATAGAGTTTTGTGAACATGATTTGAAGTTTTGTCACCATATAGTAATTGATGAATCTTTTTTCTGTCTATCTGCTGGACAGTGAGCTAGTTAAAAGCTGGTACTATGCCCTGTTCATCTCTGTACCAACAATGCTTACCATGACACATCATTGGAGTTTAGTGGTTTTCCAGTAAGAGGCAAAATCCAGTTGCAATATCTTAGATATTATTCAGCTCAATTCCTCACCAATAAGTTTTGTGGGAAAAAAAAAAAAAAAAAAAAAAAACTCTTAGGTTGAGATAAGAATAATTATTTTTCCAAAAGGTTTTTCTGAGCTTAATTCAATTTCATATCAAATTGGTTTTCTCCTATAAGTAGGCCTGCGATACACTGGGGTACTTGGGATTCTGACTCATACTTAGGTTTATGATACTCCTGGTGAACTAAATCAGGAGTCAAGAAATGATTTTTTTTTTCTCTAAAAAGCTCAACAGTAAATATTTTAGTCTTCGTGGGCTACACGGCATCTGTTGCGCGACGACTCATGTCTGCGGTTGCAGTGAGAAATGAGCCGTAGACAGTATGTAAATGAATGAGTGCAACTGTTCTCCCATCACATTTTATTTATAAAAACATGCAATGGGCCCGGTTTGGTCCATGAACAAGTTTGTGACCCCTGGATTAAATCAATACAATTGTCAATAGTAGGTTAATTGACTTATCTAGTTCTCATTAAGGTATATAAAGGCTTGGTTCTTGTTTGTTATACTCCCTTGTAAAATAAGGTGTTTGAACTCAATTTTCTGAAATTCATTTGGAATAAAGAACTTTAAAGTTTTCTTGACTATGTGTAGCAATTTCTATTAATATTTTATCTTATAATTACCCAAATGGAGATACAGTATACAATGTCTCCCATCCAAAACTCTTTGACCAAAAAAAAAAGTAATAATTTTCCCATAAACTGTCTCATGGTACTAGTAATTAAGAGGATATATTTTGGAGAACACTGGAAAATATGAACATCACTATGACTATTATCCTAGAAGTTCTGACTTCCCACTTAATATGGAATTCGAACAATTTTTTTTTTTTTCAGAATACAGTGCCTCACTTAAAAGAAATGACTGTCTCAACAGGAACGATGAAAACTTTCAATATTCTTAGAATCTTTGTGTGGGGAACTTCTTATAATCAACAGGGCCAACCTCATTTTCTTTCTTCAGAATCTTACCTGATTTCAACCACTTCTGAGACATAAAAGAAAAAAGACCCTGGCTATTTTCATTATAATTTATGGTAATCTTTCTTCCTTGTTATCTCTTCTGGAAAAGACAATAATTATCTTCAAATATTCATTATTCTCTTCACTCTTTTCGTCTTTGAATTCCTGAGTCTTGGTTGAATAAGCCCCAAGTTGATGATTAGTTTCACAGCTTGCATCTAGCCTAGAACACATGCTTAAGATCCAGAAAATACCACACTTGCTTCGTCTAGAGCACCCTCATTGAATGAAAACTGTTTGCTTTCTATTTGTTTTTCCCTCTTCTTCTGTGGGCTGAGCAGTGCTTATGGATTATAAGGAGACTGGCAGTGGATGATGGAAAAACAAATATGAGAGCTTGGATGCCTACCTGAATTTATGGAGCAAAGAAACCTGATATATCTTGCCACTCCTAGCAGGTCATGGTTAACACAAAATGAGAAATAAATTTCTATCTTATTTGCACCACTGGTGTTTGGCTTTTGAAGTAGTTAAATATCCTTAATAATGTATGTTATGTCAGAAATGTCAGATTTAGTAGTTATTTCCATTTCTGATTTACCACCCTTGTGTACTAGTCAGATCTACCAGTCAAACTGTATGTAACCTTAATCCATATGTTTGTTTGTTTGTTTTCGTTAGACTGGACCACCTCACATAACAACCTAAAGGGAAAGGTTTGAATTACCTACATAGAAACAAAGTTATTAGTTAGGTTCCAGAAGTAGAAATAGAAATATTCTTCTCTTTGTGTTTGGTCAGATGGTGGCACATTTATTATCTGCATGTATTTTGGCAGAAATCACTTCTCTTTCCTCAACCACTTTGGATCCTTTACTTACAGGACTGGCAAGGGGTATATATTTGAATAAACATGCAAGAGTTTGTTTCTGTGTATGTGCATTTGACTGCATAGCAATTTTCTGAATTACCTGCTACTTTCAATTGTCCATGCTTCTGTAGCCTTCCATCAGCATGGATAATCAAGTGTTGAGTTCAGCTAAACATCAATGTCTGGGAGGCAGTAATAGAGCTTACAAAATACCTTACTAAGTATTATTTTATGTTGAATGGAATTAAATTGAAAGATTAGTGTACATATTAAGAGATATGGTACAATTTGATTATGGCCCCTTATAGATATAACTTTTTATGTGAACATAACAAATAAAATCTTAGGTGAAACATAAATTTTTATTGCAGTAAATAGTATAACTGAAGGCTGTTACTTGAATTAAGAAAATTCAAAAGCTGTATTTTATTATAATGAAGATTCATTTGTGTAATTACTTAATCTGCATGCAACTGTAGATTCAATGTAGACAAAGGCAATTCAAGTTATCAGGGATAAAAGTTTTTTTTTTTTTTTTTAATTAAACCTCTGATTCTTAACTTGATTTTATCCCCTTGCATCCAGTTTTATAAACTAAGATATTATGCACAATTTGGAAATTGTATTGCTTTTTATTTAAAAAAATAACTTAAATGCCACATTAACAATTTTTAAAAACCAACTCAATTACACATGCATAAGTTCATTTTGGGATATACATATTATGGGTTGGGAAATGTCATCACATCCTTCATCATCACATTTTTTATGTCTTCCTGTGGTGAACACCTGTGGCTTGTTGGCAGTGTGTTTGCTTTGCAGGGTTATTAAGCACTCTATATTTTTAGAGTGGATCAACTCAGAGTTATTTAACACAGGTGTTTCTATAATTATGATACATTGGGAAATCTACAGTGCTCAATAGCTTTCAGGTTTCCACTTTTCCTTGGGTGATAAAACCTTCTGTCCCTTATGCAATACAGTTTTATTAAAACATTGAGAGAAGGTTAAGCACGAGCTTAATTGGCTTTTAATAAACTAAACAGACACTTTTTTTTTAATGTTTGACATTTAGTAACATATAGAATAATCTTTGTAAGTTATTTTCATGTGGCAAATAAGTTATCTCTAAGATTTGAAAGAAACATCAGATACTACATTAAAGACTATAACAATCATATTCTCATATTTGTGGATTTTTGAGCCATTTATTTCATGTAGCATAACATATATGTAGCCATTGAGTACGTTTATATATATGGCATACACATTTTTAAATCATTTTCATTATGACCTTCAATTTGCCAGCATATAGTACATCATTAGTTTTTGATGTGGTGTTCAACAATTCATTAGTTGCATATAACACCCAGTGTTCATCAGCACACGTGCCCTCCTTAATACCCATCACCTTACTACCCCATCCCTTTACCCCACTCCCTTCTGTAACCCTCAGTTTGGATCCTGGAGTCCAGAGGCTCTTATGGTTTGTCTCCACATCTGATTTCTCCCCATTCAGTTTTCCCTCCCTTCCCCTGTGGTCCGCCATGCTATTCCTTATGTTCCACGTATGAGTGAAACCATACGATAACTGTCTTTCTCTGCTTGACTTATTTCACTTAGCATAGTCCCCTCCAGTTCCAACCATGTAGATGCAAATAGCGGGTATTCATCCTTTCTGATGGCTGAGTAATATTCCATTGTATATATATGAATCATATCTTCTAGATATGGGAGTGGGAAGCCGGCCTCAAAGAGTGAGCCCAGAAGTGGGGTTGCCATTAACTTCAGTGATCTGAGGCACAATCGGGCCACTGCTCTTCGAGCGGGGACCCAACGAATGGCAGAACTGGGGAGAGCCTCCTTCATTCCCAGGGAGGAACCTGCTGGGTTTAGAGACTCCAAACAGGGTCTCGCGTCAAGAGATAAAAGTTCTCAGTCACAGGCTGGGTGAGCACAGAGCATAGCCCGAGACCAGGGAGACAGTAGTGATTGCTTTTATCTGAGGGCTCCAAGAGGAGTGGGGCCCCAAACTTTTGGCTCTGGGGCCAGAGATTGGGAAGTCACCATTTTCATTCTCATCCTCTGACCCCACAAGGGAAGCCTTCAGGGAATAAAAGCTACAGAGAGCAACCCAGAACAGATTACTTACCTGGTCCCCCAGCAATGGCACAGCAACTCCACCCAGGGACAAAGACATTTGAGAATCAGCCACTATGGCATACACATTTGACTTTGAAGTTTTGAGGTATAAGATATTTTGTATTATATATGATATAAAATATAACACATATATGTATGGGTTTGACTTTAAAGCAGCATGAATACAGAGAGCAGTTATCCTCAGGCAAATGAAATGGTCATGGTAAAATTCACTTAATCTGATTTTAGACATTTCAAAACTCTGCTTTAAAGCCATTAGAGCTCAATCATGGTCTACACTGAATTTCAGATTCTTGCTGATAAAAATAATTCAGTGTGTCACCACCACCAGTAAACATCTTTCCCAGTGAAACATGAATTTAGAGGGGGTGGTGTTTGTGTTTAATAGCATCCAAACCTCAACTGCATTTTCATCATCAGCTCTGCAGTGAGGGTGAAAGAGCTTGCCCAAACTAATGGCAAGCCCTTAGGACAGCAGCCTTAACAATTTCAAGTGTATGTGTGTGTTTACTCCATGGAGGGACTGCTGCTGGGGCTTTGGTGAGTGTCCCTGAAATGCTGACTCTGGTTCATTCAGGTTTGTATTCCCATTACCCAGAGAAGTCACCAGACACATGGTAAACACCCAATAAGTACTGCCAAATATGTTTCTGGGTAAATGTTAATGGAAGCTGGAATCTTCAACCCTTTCCTTGAGACTTTCAGACATTTCTGTCTTTGTAAGAGTTTATAGATCATGGCAATTTCTGATGCTATTGTTGCCACTGACAACTGTATCAGCACGAACAGATTAGAACACTACTCAGAGAAAAAAAATAATAACTTACATTGTAGACACTGGGCAGTAAGTGCTACATAAATAAGTAGGAGTCACAATAACTTCTTAAACATTTGATAGACAACATAAAATGGGTGTTAATACTCATGAAAAAAATAACAGGGCAGTTTTCACATCCTCCCTCATAAAAAATCCACAGCTTTGATGAATAATTAGTGTTTTTATGGTTCTAATAATGTAATAGCTGGTTTAGATTTTTCCCACATTCATAGGGCTAACTTGAGTCTGAAAAAAAAAAAAAAACACTCTTTATCTTAATACCAATTTAAAACATTTTGTGTATCTTTTGGCCATAACGTTTTTTAAGTTTTCATTTTAATTTCAGTGAACACATACAGTATTATATTAGTTTCAGGCGTACGGGATAGTTAATTCAACACTTCCGTACACCACCTGTGCTCAACACAACTGCTCTCCTTAATCCCCATCACCCCACTCACTTCCCCTCTGGTTACCATCAGTTTGTTGTCTATAGTTAAGAGTCGGTTTCTCGACCTCTCACTTTGTCTCTTACTTTTTTCCCTTTGCTTGTTTTGTTTCTTAAATTCCACATGTGAGTGAAATCAGATGGCATTCATTTTTCTCTAACTGACTTACTTAGCTAAGGGTTATATTGTCTAGCTCCATCCATGTTGCTGTGAATTATAAAATTCCATTCTTTTTTAATGCCTAAATAATATTCCATTAGATTATCTATCTATCATCTAGTTAGCTAGCTACCTATCTCACACCTTCTTTATCCATTCCTCAGTTAATGGACACGTGGGCTGCTTCCATATCTTGGCTATTGTAAATAATGCTGTTATGAACACAGGGGTGCATATATCCCTTTGAATTACGATTCTTAAATTCGTTGGATAAATACCCAGGAGTGTGATTGCTGGATCTTAAGGTAGTTCTATTTTTAACTTTTTGAGGAAACTCCAGACTGTTTTCCACAGTGGCTGCCATGACTTTGGATGGGATTTAACTTTATAATTGAGGCTTAGCTTAGATTGTCCAGAAAAATCATTTGTGTGAATGAACTAAAAGACACAAATGCCAGATTCTCTCCTAAGCTTGACAATAGAACACAATAAGGCTGAGAGACCAAATAGAAGAAGCAAGACTAACTTTCCTTACTCACAGTGTTTGTTTCACTCTCTTGCTGAAAATGTCCTCATCTCTAGCATCTTTTATATATCTTTGCCTTTGAAAATGTATTTCACTAAAGTATCCATCAGCCTTTTAAAATTTCAAATGATTGGAGGCAAAATATATGCCCGAAAATTGCATTTTGAGCCATATCTTTAAAAATTAAATAAGTTGTCTTTTATTAATGGAGTTCCAATTGGGAAGCTGGGGGGGGGGGCAGGTATTAGAGAAATTAAAGGGAAGCTTTATCATCAGGAAAACATTGCCCTGGAAAAAGGTTTAAAATTGTGGCACTAGATTACTAATGTCTCCTTGTAAGAAATGTTAAGGCAAGGTATATTTATGTTTTCTTTTTCTATCAACCTCTGCCATTCCACTCCATAGAGTATACCATCTATTTATTTCAGACTGATATAATCCCCCAAGTATCACTACAGACTTCCAAATATTTTTTCTGCTTATAACTCATGTCTCTCAAGAGTCCTGTGGAATACCAGTGCATCTTCAAAATTCAATTTAAATGCTTCTTTCCCTCACCTCATCTCTTCATTAATTCTTATTCTCCCATCAAATTCTTTTATCAGTGTTCCTCTGTATATATACCTCTCTTCCCAACATTCACCTATGTCCTTATAATTCTCCATTTCTTCCCAACACATTAGAAACAACTTGAATCCAAGAGCCATATCTTCTTTGCCTTTGTTTAAGGGTCAGGACAATAGTATTACTAAACTTTATGAAGATATGATAAATATTTTGCAATGTTCTTGTCTTTGGGGGAGTTTCTTCACAGGTTGTCAACTTTAATAAATTATCTTGAATTATTATTATTTTTACTGCTCTCCTTTGTAAAGGAAGTCTTGAATGCATACCTGTATTAACAGGTATTAATATTAGATATTAATTAATTAGGTATTAATCTAAATTTAGAATAACAATTTGTCTCATGTACCTGGAAATGTCTATAATTTTTCCATTTATCCTACCTTTTCTGGAAATTTTAATATGTTTCACCAAAGATGTCTCTATTAAAACTGAAGTAAAAAATAGAAGGACTTATTTGGGTCAAATATCCTATGAGTAAATATGTTTGAATGACTTGAGTGAAGGCAGAGGTGTTCTGTTTTTTCAAATAATCTCCATAATTTCTTTAATTTGTCTGCCCCTCTACTATAATTTTTCTTCCTCAATTCCACTCTAGGACTTTATAGAATTGTTACTACCAACTTGATAATAGCCATTGCCTTTTGTCATTAAGTATCAGGAAATTCATGAAAGGGCATGAACTCAAGCCATGTGTGTAAGTTTATTTAAGAATCCAAGTGCTGTCAACACATACATCTGGCCTTTAATCCCTGTTGTGACAATAGAAGCTGCCTATTCTGCAGAAAGAAGAAATTAAACCTCATATGTGAACTTTTCCACTTTGAAAAAAAGAAACATAAATTTAAGTATCACAGTTCATGATACAACAGGAAAACATACCTTGTGAGCACAATAAACTACAGAATTATATGCCCTCACTCATAGATACATGGTTATATGTATGAAAATGTTTTCCTTCTTTCTTAAAACATAAAATACACCTCATTCTTTAAATTATATCAAGAATGTCAACTCTTCTTTTGTGGATTCCTTTCAGCAAACATACTTTTAAGTATTGTCAGTGCATGGATGATCTTATTTACTTCTCACAACAAATAGGTAGTTAGAAATCCCTTTACAGATAGAAAAGTTTAGATGTAGAAAAAGAAAATTACTTACATGAGGTAACATATCTGGTTAGTCATAGAGCTAACATTTAAACCGAGATCATCAGACTTGAGCCCCTGCTTTTAAATTAAATACCATACTTCCTTCAACACTATGCATGTAATATTGTTTGATTCTGGCCAACTTTTTTACTAATTTTAGGGTATGTTATCATTTGGCTGTTAACATCAAATCAAATGCTTTCATATATAGCTTTAATGATAAACTTGATGGTAAATTTAGCAGATGGACCATAAATAAGATCTGACTGTCAAAATTCCTGAATTGGTATGTCCTTCTTGACTGATTTAACTGCTGAACAATTAAAGCAGCTTTTCTTTTCCTCTCTTACAGACACTACTGAGTGATTTATTGCTACACACAGTTTTTTAGTGTGAAAAGTTTTCTAATATATTTGATGAATTGGACCTAGGAAAAAACATCTCCCTTAAACTACCATTTTTTGAATCAACTGAGTATGATATAAGGTTCAGAGAGAAGTATTGTCTCCATTGGGACCACATATCTCTTTGATTTGAGTAGTCGTCCTGGCTACCCTAGTCAGCTTACTCTCAGGATGAATTATGGGGTGGAAAAACTTGTATCAGAAGATACAAGCAGAAAGGAAGAAGATAAACAAAATTCATTTTAAGCCAAAATGGTGCCTATTCTTCTGGTTCGTTGCTGGATTATGCAATTTTTTGAAATGAGAAAGGAAACTGTTACCCCAAAAATACAGAGTAAAGTTTAACAAGAGGTCATTCAGAGATAGAATACAATTTTAGATTCTTATTTATGAAAGTGGAGGTGTAGCTGCTCACTTTTACATAGTGGTTAATAATACAGACACTACTTAGAACTCACAAATATCAACAACAAATACTCAGTTTTGTACTATTTTCCCAACTGTCTTCATCCTGGAAATTTTTCAAACTGAAATTCCCTACTATAACTTTCAAGCCTGATAATTATGTTATTCTTAACAGAAGTAGGAATAAAGTGTTTTGTTTTAACATATTCAATATTTGCCCTAAAATAATACATTACTTTGAAACATTGAGGGTAAAATAATAAACAATAATAAAAATATACAAATAAGATTATTTGATTGTGATTTTAAATTTTCACACCGTGAAGCTCAACATTTTATCAACAGAACAATCCTTTTAAAATATTAATCTGTTCATGTCACTTTCCATCAAAAGACTAGAGTGGTTTCCCATTACACTTAATAAAATTAAGATTTTTACCAAAACCCAAGGAAGAATTTTGTAAAATTTTCAGTGTTCTTTGGTTATGCCACTGATGGCGACACAACCATCAAAATGACACAACCATTCAAAAGATCAGAAAACAGGACATCCTGAAATTCAAAGACAATATCACACAACAAGAAATTTCCCTGCATGTCTCAGTGCTTTGTATTGTCTGACCTAGACTCTAACACGACTTTAAATTTAAATGGAAATGTATTTCCATTTAAAATACATTTCCATTTAAATTATCGTCCCTTTCCTTACAAGATAAAAATTAAGTAAATCAAATGAAGTTAAGGCTGCGTTTTTATCATAACTTTGCCAAGCATCATTCACTTTTTTAACAATCACATTACTGTAACGAAAGTGTCTGTAGTGTTGAGTCACCAATTCAGGCCACAGCTGTATGGCTGCAAGAGTCACAATAATTCTACACATGAAGACAAGCGTCCAGCAACTTTGATGTGTCATACAGTTGTGCCTTTATATTGAAATACATATTTTTATGTTAACATGTTTTTATAAGTTAACATATGTTTATGTTTATGTTTCTTTCATATGACTGTTAGGACAGTATATTACCTTTGAAAAACACCATGAATACATAGGTTAAATAATCTATGATTTCTATTTAAAGATGACAAAATAAAAAATACATTGTAAAGGAGAAAAAAGAAAACTTTTTTACTCTACCCTCCTAATTTCTCTGGCTAGTGCCCTGCAGATTAGACTGCCAAAAGAGCCAAAAGACCAATTAACAGGAGAAAAAAACAAAGGGAGTTCATTAACATGGGCTGTGCGTTCACAAACAGGAAGTCAATGCGGTGGTTAGAAATTTAGCTAATACAGCATCTAAACAAAGAACAATATATGGAAAGGGACATGACGAGACAAAAGAAAGGGTTTTAGGCTTTAAGGTAGGAAAGTATGGAAAGCTAAATACATGGAGGAAATTAATAGAGTAAGGTTTCTTTGTGAGGGCCATCTTAGGACCAACTTTCCATCTTCATCATGGCCATAAAACTGTCCCAGTAGAGGGGATTTATGGCAGTCTTCATATCCCCCAAATTTCTGCTTTCAGTCATATAAGGGAAGCTCTGGGAAGGCTTTTTTCTTCATCTGTTGAACCTCATATGCTTTCAGCTCGAAATAAGTGATACTTTGGTATGTCATTTTTGATGCCCTATAATATATGTATATACATACACACACACACACACACACACATTTGTCATAAGCATGATCATTTCAATAAGACCGTGAAGCAGTACACAGCTTAGCATTGGACTCTTGATTTTGGCTGGGGTCATAACCTCAAGGTCATGGGATCATGCCAAGTAGTCACCTTGCTCATGGGGAGTCTGCTGGAGATTCTCTCTCCCTCTGCCCTTCCCCTACCCAAGTAAATAAATAAATCTTAAGACAAATTGAAAAAAAAAAAAAAAAGGAAGCATTGCCCTGTACCTTCCAGTCCTAGCTACCTCTGTGACATAACTCCTATCATTTTCATTAGTTTATCATTTCCATCCACATTATCCTCATTGTATTTCTTGAACACACTTGTAAACATGCTCCTAACTCAGGGCTTGGCACCTGCTGTTCCTTGTACTTGTAATGCAGATCCCTCAAACATTTACATAGCTTCTTTCCCTCCTTTTGTCAGTTTTTTTTTTTCAAAAGTCACTTCATCTGAGAGGGCTACTTTGTCAGTTCTACTAAAAAAATAGCCACTCTGTCACTATTTATGGTCCTCTTAGCTTCACACATCCTCATAGTACTTAACCACTCTACAGTGTGGTATGTATTGGTATGAGCTTGTCTGATTATTTTCATCTGTTTCTCTTCATGAAATACAAACTTCTTAAAAACCTAGAGATTTAGTTTATCTACATGGTTACACTTAACTATTCATATATATATATATATATATATATATATATATATATATATTTGTAAAAATATATAAATAAATGTATATATAAATATAAAATATAAATATCTCTCTTCTCCCTTCTTTAGAAGCACAATGCAATGAAAATGTGGAAAAGAACTTAAGAGCGTGGGCTCAACATTTCTCAAATGTTTTACTTTTAGGGGCAAAACAGATTTACATCTGGTATAAAGGCATAAAGGACACTCAAAGATCTACTATAAATGAGACTCAAAATATCACCCGAGTGAATGCACAATCAGCAAAGTATTTGAAGCACAAATTACAAGGACAGGGAAGCACCTTTGGTAAAGATGCTGATGGAGACCTTTTAATGGTTCTATAGAAAAACAAGGTGACATTGGTTTTATTGAAAGGAAATATATCCCCTCTAGTATTTTTAAAATGCAAACAAATTATAGGATTTGGAAGCAAGAGTCTATAGCATCTCTACATACTGAATGACTATTAAGAAATAAGTACTTGCTTGAAATGATATTGAAAACCACAGATTATTAGCTTTTATAAAAAGGTATGTGAGAAAGATTACAGGGTGAAGGGTATATGATTCTTGGTCTAAAATGAAGAGCTATGGAGGTTGAATATCAAAAACAGCACAAACACAAAAGTTAAAAATCAATGGATTATTTTAACATATGTAAGCCATATGGGTTAATGGGAATACTCAGTATTTGAGGAATTGTGCCTCGTGATCATAATTTATACCCGTAATATTAAAGAATAATCTTTAGTCACTCATGGATATCTGGAAGACTTTGGAAAACACAAACCAAAGGTACAGTTTATAAAAAGAAAGAAGGAAGGAAAGAAGGAGGGAGGTATGAAGGGAGAAAGGAAAGATCAAATAATTTCAAATGTTTTACAGGTTGTAGCGGGGAAATCTTTTTTTTTTTTTTTTGACAATGCTATAATATCTCTTCCTTCAAAAGTTTTTCATTATTAAAGCATTGTTTGTTCTTCATTTTTTATGCTACCATAATAGTTTGTTCAAATTACTAAATTATTCTACTTAAATCTATCACACATGAGGTATTAGGAAATGTAAAATAAGACTTTTCATGATCTGACACTATCGTGGATTTATGATGAACTTAACTGAGTTTCTGCCTTATGTGTTTGATGAAAGATTTTAGGTTGTTACTCACCTAGCAACATGGCAATATGATCAAAAAATATTTATAGAACGGAAAATCAGTTCACTGTCATGACAGTGAGATAGCGAAAATAAAGTCTGAGATAAATTCAAGTGACCAAAGCATATGCTATGTTGTTTTATCTACACACTTCAATTGTGTGTTCATAAAACAACTGTATCACAGAAAAATACAAAATAATAATGGTTACAGGCCAACAGTTAACCAATCTATCATCATCATTTTTTAAGTCCTACAGAAACCTCATGACATGGACAAGTATCATGTCATATTTATACAAAATGTTCAAATAAGATGTAATAACTACCATTACAGTGTTGAAAGGCGGCTTGACCAGTAGAAATCTGAAATACATTACACACCGCAGATACCAATCTCAAAACAGCAGAGCTCATTAACAACAGATGCTCACTTATACAGGAAGTTGTTCAATTGATGGTAGCTCCTCCAGATACATATCAATATATCTTCAAAATACATGGAATTCTTACATGAAACCTATCCTAAAGATTCTTTTTTACAGAGATATTGAAATTGATGAGCATGTGATGAAAACAGAAATGCAGATGAAAATCCAGATGATTTGGTTTTCTTGAACATCAATTAAATGGCACCACTACAAGTTTATACACCTAAGCGTAAGTACTCAGGTGATTTTGTAAAGCAGCAAGTGGAACAAATGTCAAAAAATTAAAGACAAAATACAATGCAAAGCAACAGCTTTGGGAAAATATTCAGAAGGACTCTTCTTTAAGCAACACTTAAGTTTCAACTTGCCAGATTGGTTAAACAATAACTGCATCTCACCATGGATGATTTCTCCAAATCCACACATGAAAACAAATACAAGACTTCACCTTAGACATTCATCAATAAAGAAAGAAAAGGGGAAAATCTTGCTTCTCCCCTGAACTTAGCAATGTGAACTATAGTGTCTGTAATGGGAATCTGGCCTGAAAGTGAGCATCTACATAATAATATTTGCAATGTGAACTATCGTGTCTGTAATGGGAATCTGGCAGGCGGCACGGCAGTCGCAGCCTTGTCAGAGAACACAGCCTCTTCTTTTGACAGTGGTGAGTAGAAGACTGAATATGCTTATTGAAGAAAAGTTTTTACATTTTCTTATGTAACCTGGAGGCTGAAAACTCCTTCTGATGAATCAAGAATGCAAATTTATTTTTGTTGACCATTGCCCCTTTAAAATATACTTAGTAAGGTAATTTTCAGGACTTTTCTGCCCACTCTTAGATAAAATTAGTTATAGGGAAACTTTAAATGGTTATCACATACACATCTCGGTAATTAGAATGTTCAATGCAAGATATTCATCACAATCTTGAGTTTTTATTTTATAATTCTGAAATTTAATAGCAAATTTTTTCCACTTTACGTTAACAGCAGCCTGTTTCAGGCTGCAAGACTTCAGGATTAAAAATGGATAGAGTTGGCTTTTCTATTTATTCACCTAAACTTCCTTCACAAACAATTCTTTTTCGGCTCTCTTTCCTAGATGTTGTTCTCAAGGTAAAGGACAATTCTTACTCTAAGCACCAATCATCTCTAGGGGACTGACATATTTGGGGAGAGTTTCCTTCCTGAGTTTTTCTGTGGTTCCCTCATGGTCACCTCTGCTCTGCCTTTGTCTTGACTTCTATTCTAGGTGGTCCTTTGCCATTCTTTTCCTGGGCTCTGAATAAGCACCTTCAGCTACTTGGCGCTGTGTTCCTGTTCCCGCCGTGACTCCAGATGGCGCTGTTGGACAGAAGTCAGGACGACTTTCTCTGCATAGTTAGCATCCATCAGAGAACTCAACAGGCATCCATCCTTACCACACAATCAGGGAGTATATGTAGGTCGACCCCAAAATAGCGTTATTCTCTAAAGTTTTTAAGCTCTTTTTATTTTGCAAGGGTTCCAGGGTGGGAGTCAGATCCTAGTTCTGCCTCCCATATGAAGGCATCACATGTTAAGCTCTTCATAGATGCCTGTAAGAGTTTGCACTCACAAGAATGTTTGAGTAGGGAGGGAATAGGGGAAGCAAAGAATATCACATCACATTTTTGATCCAAAAATACCTTCCTCCCAATATCTTCTCCTTCAAAGCCCCTTTCCTCTCTTTCTCTACACTCTTCTATACTCAATGCGAGAGGATTTGAAACACTAAAATCAATTTATTTTTATCCAGTTTTCTTTGTAAATTCCTCAACTGGTGATTTATCTTTGGAATTCCATATTCCATACCTACCGTACATTAGAGCCATATACAAACTCTCAAACTTTGAAACCTGTTATACTTTAAAATCTTAATTATTTAACAGTGAAATGACCCTGGCTTCAGAAGACATCTCAGCTGAATATAGGGAGATACTCTCATAAGAAGCATTTGAGCAAGAAAACAAACACTGGGAGATTAAAAGAAACATGAAAGAATGAGGCAGAGACCATAAGAGATAACCAATGTCTGACACTTAGAATCCTGGAATACATCCTCTACTAAAAGAAAGCAATGCTATAGATATGAAATAGACTCCTGCAAGATCTATTTGTTTATCCATTCATCAGTCTATAAAAATAAACATGACTGGGGCACCTGGGTGGCTCTGTGGTTGGGCATCTACCTTCAACTCAGGTCGTGATCCCAGGGTCCTGGGATAGAGCCCCGCGTCAGGCTCCTGGCTCCGTGGGGAACCTGCTTCTCCCTCTCCCACTCCCCCTGCTTGTGTTCCCTCTCTCACTGTCTTTCTGTCAATTAAATAAATGAATAAAATATTTAAGAAAATAAAAATAATAAAAATAAATAAATGACTATCTTGTATATAATAAGCTATGTGCAGTGAGATGGAATGCTAGGCACAAATACCTGTCAAATTTTAAAGAAGTAGTTATAATATCTTTCTAATAGAATTCATATAGTATCTTTCAAGCTTTGAGAAAATTAAACAGTGATATTGCACAATGCTCAATGTGGGAATGTAAGTGTGTTTGCCTTCTTACCTGTAGCCTACTGTTATTGGTTTAGACTCCTTTAGTAAGTTAAAATTGTGATTTGAGATGTGAACATTTGATGCTGTTAATTATGATTCCCTCAGATTTTCAAAGGAGAATTTATCAACTGAATTATACCACTCTTGAAAATTACCTAAACTTTTCAAGACTCAATCTGGTAATCTCAAACACATTCAAACAGTGATAGATATTTAGCTGATTTTAGTACTGACAAATCATTAATCATAAAGTTAATTAAACTGTATAAACATGGAACTAGTAACAAAGTATTATATAATTTATATGATTACAAAACCAAAAAATTACTAATAGAAATCATTACAATATTGATGAGTTAGATAGTAAATTAACAAAACATGATAGATAATGTTTTGCTGAAACTAAATCACCACTTGACATATAAAAACACCAGTTTCCAAAACAGTATGGGTATTTTGAGTTGAGGGTTCCCATGTCAGGTATGTAATGATTCCATTCTTGATTCAATTTTAGTTTCATTATTCAAATTACTCTAAAATTTGAGTTTACAGTGTGTGCCATGAGGTCCCCTGGCCTTGTCTTAGCACGAGTTTTTTGTTTGCTTTCTCCTTGACCTCCATTCTTTTCTCATTAACCTGAAATCATTAAAAAGTAAAATGATTTGTTGACTCAACGGATCATAAACATAGAAGTAAATCCACTTACTGAATTCTTTCTATAATGGGCCATTAGAGTTGTAATAGTTATCTAGTGTTAAGGTAACCACTGAAATGATGCAGAATATAGTATTATTGTTTAAACTTACAGCTGAGGTAAATTGGAGACAGTTAAAAATTAAACTTATAATTGAAGTGAATTGGAAACTTAAAAATGACTCATGGTAACCACCAAGGAGGAGGAGGAAAGGGAGGAGAAAGTGAGGCAGGGAATGAAGGAGGAAAGGAGGAGCAATTTTCAGGTCTGTCAGAAACATATGGCCCCCTGGAAGACACCGATTTAGACCTTGTGTTCCTCTGTAAGCTAACATACGAAGTTTAAAGCACAAGATTAATTTATAAAACAGCATTTAATTTTAGATTAAGCTATATCATCACTATATTCCTTCTTTAGTTTTATAATTTTAAATATTTATTATATATAAAATATATATAATACGTGTATAAGTTATAAAGCATAAAACAGCCATTCTATGGGACCATTCCATGGCCCATGGGCCTCTCTCCTGATGGTATTGACTATTGTTCAACGGTCCACCCCTTACACTCCCAACATGCTTAGTGCTGCTTTTGGTCACTGTAAGTTTTCTAGAGTGTGCTGCAAACCCCCCAAATCCATAAGATTTAAGTTTAATGCAGAAATTAGTTATGTAATAGTAAGCTTCCAAATACATCTTGTCAGGTACATACTGGCCTATTTACATTACAACCAGTTATTTTTTTCACCAAGTATATATAATGATGGAATTTACTTTTTCAAGAAATTAAAACAAGTTGGTTTTTTTTTTTTTAAAGATTTTAGTTATTTATTTGACAGAGAGAAATCACAAGTAGACGGAGAGGCAGGCAGAGAGAGAGAGGGAAACAGGCTCCCTGCTGAGCAGAGAGCCCGATGCGGGACTCGATCCCAGGACCCTGAGATCATGACCCGAGCTGAAGGCAGTGGCCCAACCCACCGAGCCACCCAGGCACCCTAAAACAAGTTTTTAACTTCCTGGCTCTAGAATCTCTTCTGTCTCCTGCCCTGTTCCGTGAGATGTTACTATGCCCTTAAAATATTTTTCTTTTGACTACCTTGCCTTTTCTTCCTTGCATTTATTATGTTATTTGCAACCAAAGAGCCCAAACTCCTTTTAATCTATGCTTTGGATTAAAAAAAAAAAAAAAAACAGAAAAGAAAATTTCTCTACTAGCAAGATTACTCTCCTTACCAGGCCCACTGTGTGATTCTGGGCGAGTTACTTGACCCACCTTGTGTGAAATTCAAGCACGAAAAGTCCTACCTTTTTATGACAATTAAGCGAATTAACACATACAAAATGCTTAAAACAGCTTCACGTAGTAAGTATTCTGTGTATTAGCCCTTGCTTGCATAATTCCCATTTTATAAAAAGTTCAAGTTTACCAATTCCATATCATAGGCTGCATTTTAATGCAGCAAGAAGCAACACAGTCATTTGATTGTACCAGTTCCTTTTTTTAATGGAGTTGGTTAAGTGCTTCTTTAAGGGAGGGGAGAGGGAGAAATGAGAGGACATTTAACATTTAAATACACAGAAATCAGTGCTTTATCTGATATATGAAAAACCTATATTTTAAAAGTCTAACAGTAAATCTTTTTTTAAAAAAATGCCACATTTTAGGTTGCTGCTTCTAATATGTACCCCCATTGTCACTCTAGAAATAAACCAAATAATTCTCAATAGTTATAATGTCGAAAATCTTTATTATGTCACAATTTAATGTCACAATTCGCCTCCATGATTTTATATGGTTCAATACGACCTGCTGCTTTATATAAAAAGAGAGTTGAAATGAAAATAGTTCACTATTAATGAAACATGTAGTGAAGGTCACAGCAATTTCTTGTCTGCAATGAAGTACGTTCTTTAAGATCTTAGCCTTTTTCTTGAAGAACTGATGTGTTCAGCTTTAAATAATAAACTAAACTGGTCTCTCTGTGTCACAATGTAGGCCAGGTGGCCAGAAAGATAACATGACAACTTCAGGAAGGAATTTCCTACTCCTTCATACCTTATGAACTATTTCTTTCATTTCTCTTCAAATGCTTACAAGCAAAGCAAGAACATTCTTGTAAGAGGATGAGAGGGAAAAAAAAATAGCACATTCCAGTTCATTACAACAAATTCATGAGTTGAATGTAGCCATACAGTTCTAAAACCAATCCAAAGTGGTGGTGCTTTATTCTTTTTTGAAAAGGCTAAAGAAATTATATACATTTACACATACTTATATACATGTAATTTATATATATAATTTATATTTACAAATATACACATATACTTCCCCTGAATAAGCAATGTGAACAATGAATCTAGGGACCCTTCTCTAAGCTGTTAAGCAAAAATGGGAAGCTGCATGATGTTTATCACAATCTGAGCAAAATTTAAAATTACTGGGCAAGCTATTAGAGGATATAAAATAGATTCATGTGATGTGTTAAGCTAACATTTTTTTTTTCTCTAAAGGAAGTTGTTTGCAGTTTTGTGAAATTGGCAGCAATTGCTCTACGCATTCCTGTTGGTAGACTTGCTGTCACACTTGTAACATTTCTCTAATGGGGGCTCATGAAATATTCCTTTTCTGTAAACTATGCTGTCTGAAACTTAAGTGAGTCTACGGTCACAGGTGTTCAATTTGCACCTAGTCTGCTTCATCTGTGAATCAGCAAGGACAGCACCCCCAGAAGATGAGGACCATATTAGTTTCTACTGCTGTCATAACAAATTACCATAAATGTAGTGGCTTAAAACAAGACACATTTAATATCTTAGAGTCCTGTAGGTCAGAAATTAAACACAGGTTTCACTAACAGATGAACATCAAAGGATGGCTGAAACGTGTTCTTTTCTGGAAGCTCTAGGGGAGAATCTATTTCCCTTGTCTTTTCCCCTTCCAGAGGCTGACCTCAAATGTTGGCTCAAGGCCCACTTTCTCCAACTTCTAGTTGAATCCTTCCCACCTGGCATCATTCTGATTTCCTCTTCTGCATTTCTCTTCCATTGAAGTAGCAACACTGAATCCACCCAGATAGTCTAGAATAATCTCCATATGTTAAGGGCAGCGCTTTAGTAAATTTAATTCTACCTGCAACTTTAACTGCTTGTTGCCATGTAACATAATATATTCACAGGCTGCTGGAATTAAGATGTAGATATTTGGGGGATAAGGAAGTACATTATTCTGCCTACCACAGGGGCGATACTTACTTTCTGTGTTGTTTAGGTTGCATTGCTCAATGCTAATTTTCATTAAAAGCAAATCATCAATTTAATATCTAAATGTCTCCATTTGATGAAAAGTTACACATATAGATATATAATAAAACCATTACTTGATATGCATGTTAAGAGACTGGTTACTGTCAATAAACAGAATAATTATTGGAAAAACTCTTTGTTTCATTTCAAAGTGAAATGAGTAACAAATTGAATGCAATTTACTCTACTGAAAATCAAAATAATGAATGTCATATGTAGTATTCATTATTCTTTTGATGAATTCAGTTTGGCAATTTTCTAAACAACCAAGGAAACTGTGAGCCTGGCTAAATGATAAAACCAAACAGGGGGGTTTAAAGACATGCAAATAAGGTAACTTGAAGGGGAACTAGGAAGCCTAAAATACAATGTTGAATAGAGCAAACAGAACAAATCAGTTGCTAATTTTAGATTAAAAATCAACATTATCTTCTTTAAAGACCTTGACAAATCACGCATTTAGCTAAGCAATACATAATTAAGCATGCATTGAAACACAACGTTTCATTTTGAGAGTTTCCATCGTTGAGGAGAATTAGTTCAATTTAGGTGTTACTTTACTAGAAATAACAAAAAAATAAACATTTGTATAAATGTTGTATAAGCAGCACCTTAGGTCTTCTGTACTACTGACAGTGCAACTAATTATGAGCAATTAGTATGTGTGAGAAAGATTTCACATAATTCATGCAGTCTTTAAAGAACACAGCAAAGTTGATACCATCCCCACTTTACAGATTTAAAAACAGTAAGAGAGAAAGTCGACATTTCACATGCCCAGGCTTATCAACCTGGACTATTAAGTAGTAGTCTCCTGCCTTCCAACTTGGATCACATGCAAACCTTTTCCCTCTTAAATTTAAGATGCCTAGTGGTTTGAATTATTGCATTCTGAGCAGTTATCCCACAGAAATATACATATATGCTTCATTTAGCATACTATTAGATGATACACATATTTTAGGAAGACTGTTATTATTCTACCTTCCCAAAGCTACGCTATGTCTGATATGATCTACAGTATATAATATATATGTGTCTTATTCATCCAAATATTACACGGTTAACCTTAGAAATACAGATTTCATGCCTTCCAAATGTGAAGCTGAGAAACCTAAGAGTTTCTCAGCTGAGACTCTTCGGTTTCTCAGCTGAGAAAGAACAAAAGTCAGTTGAGGCTGGCTTGGTATTATCTGAATTGGACTTGGACGTACATACTTGCTATCATTCTTATTCAGTTTAGTACTTTGGAGGGAGTACAAGTGCAATATGACCATATATTAGTTCTCCATTGCCTTACAACAAATTACCATAAATTTAGCAGTGGAAAACACCACTTCTTATTTTACTGTTTCCATGGGTCAGGAGTTCAGACATGTATTAGCTGGGTCCTGTGCTCCCCCAGGCTGCAATCAAGGCATTGGCAGGGACTGCAACTCCATTCTAAGCTTGGAGTCCTTTCCCAAACTCATTAGTTACTGGCAGAATTCATTTCCTTGTAATTTCAGAGGAAGAAGGCTCTCAGCTTCAAGAGTCCACCGGCTATTTCCTGTCCGGTGGCCTTCATGGCCTGGTGATCAGCTTCTCCAAGGACAACATGGGAGCATCTTTCTGATGTTTCACTTTCTTTTAAATGGGTCACCTCACTAAGTCAAGTCCACTTAGGATAACCTCTGTCTTGATGAAATCAAAGTGAATGGATTATTATCTAATTACAGGAATGGCATCCCATCATATTCATAGGTTCACTACACTCAAGAGGAGGGGATTACATAGGGTACATAGATCACGGGGCAGAAACCTGCAGTGTTTTAGAATTCTGCCTATCATAGATCACTCTCCCAAATTTGATCCAATTATAAGCCTCCCTTCTTCTAGGTGACCAGATTAGAAAAGGCTTTAACTTAATAACACTGTACGGTGACAGATGGTAACTACACTTACCAGGGTGAGTGCCGCATAATGCAGACAAATGTCAAACCACCATGTTGTGCAGCAGAAACTAATATAACATTGTATGTCAACTATACTCCGATAATTTAAAAAAAAATTAAGAATAGCAATGTAATGGATGTAGTTTTAATATCCAGGTACATGAGTTGTAAGTACATTTCAAGTATAAAAGCTAAAGTGTATTATGTCTATTTGAATATAGTATCTTTTAGCTGTGCTGATGTTCCCAAACTTGAATTTCACCATTTCTATTCTGCGCCAGACTGTTCGAGAACTTGAGTATGAAAACATACTTGCATTTATTTTAAAATTATGTGTGATTAATATTTTAGTGTTACACTTTTATACTAATTTAATATATTTTAATACATTTAATTGATTGACAGATTGAGACTTCATTCTGTTTTAAAAGCAAATAGATTGACCTATACCAATGAAAAATGTATACAGCAGCATAACTATGGTATCAGACTTCGAAGTATTTAAGTGACTGGAAGTATTTTACTGAATCAATGATGTTCAAGTATTAGGGAAGGGAACTTAAATGCCATGGGTGTCTCCAAATAGCAGAAAAATCTAATCACTCTTTGGGAAGCTCTGAGAGTGAGAAACTTATGATCAGTTCAGCATGAGTAATAAATTCTCTCTCTGACTTTTAATCTTATGCTCACCTTCTAGATGCCAGGGGGAGAGTATATGCAGCAAGAAATATTTTCCAGAATTATGGCAGGAACCCAAAAAATATTAGCTGAAACATGGAATTATCTCCTCCACTGGGACTAGGAGGCCAAGCAAGAGAAAGCCTCATGTATCATAGCATCTCCTGTGATAGTTTTTAGAATTTGGTGTGTCACATTACAAATCTCACCTGGTGGCAGTCTACTGAGATGACATATGGCCACAGCAGATGTTTAGCTACAACTTGACCTGGAACTGAAAGTTCATTGTAAAGATAAGTGACGTTACACTCATCTATAGAGTAGGTAACTTGACTAAAAATATATCTATTATTCATAAAGCATAATCATAGACTTTCTGAATATGCATGTTGTTTTTACCAACAAAGCTTAAATGATTTCTATTGTTCACATAAGGTAATTAATTGATCCCCATTAAAAAAATTAATTTTCTTTTTTTTTCTCTGCTTGACTTATTAAATAAATAACATTTAAAAAAATTAATTTTCACATTTAATTATGTTTATAACCTAGTTTTCTAATATTCAGAATATCATTTCTTAAGAAATAATGTACCAAATATTGTTTATATTCTCAAGCAACTCTTCTCCCTCAGTCAAGTTATAATTTAAAATAATGCAAGTTAGTGATAATATAAATATTTGTTATTCTAACATAGTTAATTGCTATAAAATAAACTATCTACTGGTAAAAAAGTACTTAGTATAGTCAAGCTAATTAATTATTACAACTTTTGGTTTCTCCCTTGGCTTGTAAATATAAATAATACTAGTTTTTAATAAACATTATTTCACTTCAAGTCATATACTTTGCATTCTTTGTAAGGTATATCCAGCCCTGTTCATAATTCACATAAGTTTCAGCTTTGATTAGGATGCAATTCAATCTCTCAAGCAAAATACAGAGAAGCTGTAATTTATTGCATCTAGTATAGCCCTGTTACATAACACGTATTCTTTTAGATTATCTATTGTCATAAGTTCTTGAGGTCATAAATCCTCTGTGCCATCTGAATTCCATCACTATGGATTATTTCCTGCCATATTTAAATGTCTGTGTGTATGCTTTTTGCAACTGTTTTGCTAGGGTTTTTTGCTTGTTTGTTCTGTTTGGTTTGTTTTCTGCTTGTTTTCTCTCTTTAGTGAGATTCTTCCATTTCTGTTATCTGTTATTGAAACACAAGCAATGTCAAGAAACACTGGTTGGTTGGTTGGTTGGTTGGTTGATTTATTTGTTTGTTTATGTATTAATTATTTAAGATTTTATTTATTTGACAGAGAGAGGCAATGAAAGAGAGGATACAAGCAGGAGGGGTGGGCGAGGGAGAAGCACACTTTCCACTGAGCAAGGAGCCTGATGCAGGAGTCAATCCCAGGACCCTGGGATTGTGACCTGAACCAAAGGCCATCAAGGCAAATGCCTAATGAATGAGTCACCTAGGTGTCCCGAAATATGTATCAGTATGGGCTCATGGATATTATTTTTATTTAAAGTTATTATGCAATATTACTTTATTTTATAATCAATATCTTGAGGATTCTCTCAGCTGCACCATGTATCTTTGCCATATTTCCATATATGTGTGTGGGTGGTTAAGTGGATTTTTTTAGACCACATTTCAGAATCATCTTTTATATTTTGTATATTATGGACACCAATACTAGATCAGTCATTTCCCTAAGGAGGCTTAGCTCCTTTTATTGGAGAATGGCATCAGAAACCAAGACACAGTTGCTGGAGATGTTTGTTGCTACTGGAGTGTCTTTGCTTTTAGGCTCTTACAACTGAAAGAGCAATGAAATACATGCCTGTGTACTACTATGTATCTTCACTTATCTATACTTCTATGTGTAAACACCTGTATCTATAATAAACTAAGCATAGATTCATTCTGATGTCTCCAGTTAGAATTCATTACACCATGGACCATTTTAGCCTCTTGCCCATGCTTATCTGTAAATTTCCACTCCAACAATGAAAAATTTAGCTTCCACCATATGCCATTGATTGACACAATTTTCAGTCTTGCGTACATAAAGAAATATCACTATTTTAAACCTATACCTTCAAGGGAAACAACCTCTCCAGCCACCATGCAGGACTGCTGTACAGTTCATTTTGCTTTTGGATTTAGGACTCCACTCCTTTCTGACGTTGCTTAGTTTAGCACTATGTTCCTTACCCCATTCCGTGAGGTTGTTTCATATATGTGTGAGAGATAAAACATTTTTACATTTCTTCCTGGAGCTCTAACTTCTTTAAGTGATTTATTTTAATTGCATACATTAAGGTTTATTCTTTGTACCATAAATTTCTGTAGTTTTGCCAAATGCACAATGCCAATGCATACAATTACACATGCACAATGTCATGTACCTACAATTATAGTATCACAAGGAGTGGTTTCACTGCTCTGAAAATCCCAGGTGTTTTACTTATTCAACACTTCCACCCCAAACCTACACCACCATATTTTTACCTTCATTATAGTTTTACTTTTCCCAGAATCTCCTACTAGTACAATCTATTATATATAACCTTTTCAGACTGGCTACTTTCACATAGCAATATGTATTTAAATGTATGCATGTCTTTTCGTGGCTTGATGTCTCATTTCTTTTTGTTACTGAATGTTTTGTTTGTCTATTCTCCTACTGAAGAGCATCTTGAGTGCCTCCAGTTTGGAGATCAAGAAAAATAGTGCTCTAAAAATTCAGAGGGAGTTTTCTTTGTGGATATAAGTCCTCAAATCAGTTGGATACATATCTATGAGGGTGTTTTGCTGGATTACATGGTAAGACTATATTTATCTTTGGAAGAAACTGTCAAACTGTCTTCCAAGTTGAAACCATTTTGTTTTTCCCAGCAGCAATGGATGAAGGTCCCATTGCTCTACCATCTCCCTGGTATTTGGTAGTGTCCATTTTTTAGACTTCAACTATTCTGATAGGTGTGTATATTAATAAATTTTCAATCTACTAGTTCTGTTAGTGAAAAAGGACTGATTAAATTTTAAATATAACTATAGGTTATGTATTTCTAATTGTCAGATTTTGCTTCCCATATATTTTGAACTCTATTGTTAGGTACAACTGAACCTTGGACAACCAGGTTTGAACTTCCTGGGTCCACTTATATGCGATTTTATCTTTCAATATATAGAGTACAGTACTGTGAAAATGTATTTTATCTTCCTTATGATTTTCTTTTTTTTTTTTAAGATTTTATTTATTTGTTTGACAGACAGAGATCACAAGCAGGCAGAGAGGCAGGCAGAGAAAGGGAAGCAAGCTCCTTGCTGAGCAGAGAGCCTGATGCAGGGCTCGATCCCAGGACCCTGAGTTCATGACCTGAGCTGAAGGCAGAGGCTTAACCCACTGAGCCACCCAGGTGCCCCTCCTTATGATTTTCTTAATAACGTTTTCTTTTCTGTAGCTTATTTTATTGTAAGAAGACAGTATGTAATACATATAACATGCAAAGTATGTATTAACTAACTGTGTTATTGGTAAGCCTTCTGGTAATGGTAGGTTATTTGTAGGTAAGTGTTGGGGGAAACAAAATGACACACAGATGTTTGACTGCATGGGGGTCGACACCCTTAACCCCTGCATTGTTCAAAGGTCAACAATATATATGCATTATAATAATAGAACTATTATTTTTAAGTTGACTCTTTTATTACAATAAGTATACCTCTTTATGTCTAGAAATATTTGTTTTAAAGTCTATTTCATGATATTAATTTACTCATAATATCAGTTATGTTATTTTCCCCTTATTTTAAACCATCTTTATTATTAAAATGTATCTTGTTATAGGCATCCATTTGGCTCTTGCTTTTTCCCATTATGACAATCTTTACTTTTAGGCAATTAGCCCATTTACAATAATTAGAATTAATTATGTGATTTATTCCTACTTTTTTACTTTTTATTTTCTATTTGTCTTTTTTCTTTTATCCACCTTTCCTGTTTCTATTGGATTAATATTAATTTTACATTTTACCTTCTCTATGGTTTTAGCATTTTTGTTGAAAATTGCTATGGGGATTACAATATCCTTCTTATTATTTTCACAATCCACCATCAGTAAATATTATTGCACATCAGGCGGTGTGATGTCAATCTTACAATATCATGGCTCACCTTACCCTTCTCCCATACCTTTTTCTCTTGTCATACATGTTTATTCCTACTTCTGTTACAAACCTTAAAATTCATTGTTACTATTTTCTTTTAAGCAGTCATTTTTTAAATAAAAATATAAAGTGAAAAGCATTTTTATATTTACTTGCATATTCACCATTTCTACTGTCTGTGGAACTGATTTTCAACTTGTTATAAATTTCTTTCAGCCATTATACCTTCTTTTAAGTATATCTGTGCTACGTGTCTCCTAGGGGTGAATCTCTCAGCAATGGTTTCTCTCAAATATTTATTTATTTTTCTCCATTTTTGAAGGACATTTTCAGTGAATATAAAGTTCTAGGTTGAATTTTTACACACTTCCTCTGGTACTTTCACACTTCATTTTATTGTCTACACATGTATTATTTTAGGAAATATCAGTAGTATTTCTTATCATATCTCATAGTCACCCTTCTCTTTAACATATCATTTTTATATGTTTTTAGTACTTTAATATCACTTTTTGTATTCAGTGACTTGACTATAATGTACCTAGTTATGGTGTCCTTTGATTTGTGTTCTGCCAGAGAGTTAGTAAGTTTCTTGAATCCACGGGCTGCTATTTTTATAAAATTTGGAACATTCTCAGCTATTATTTCTTCAAATATTCTTTCTTGCTCTAACCTTCCATGAATCCAACTATATAGATGCAATATTGCTTGATATCTCTCAGCTTTTCTCTACCTGTTTTCTTTACTTTGGATAGTTTCCCTTGATCTGTCTTCAAGTTTATTGATCTTCAGTATCATTTACTATTTCGCCCACTCAGTGAATTCTTCATTTAGATATTGACTTTTCCAAACAAATTTTTATTTGATTGGTTTTTATAGTCTTAATTTCTCTACTAAAATGCCCTATTTTTTTCTCTCTTTATATCCATTTCTTAATCTTTTAACATATATATCTGGTCATGTTAAATCTGTTGTTGTTAATTTCAGCAACGTGCATCTCTAACTATGTGTATGTGGATTATTTTTTCCCTGTTCATGAGTCCCATTATTCTGTTTTACATACCTAGTAATGTTTTTATTGTATGGTAGACATTGCAAATACTATAAAGTTGAGAATGAATTTTATTGTCTTCTTTTAAGAATTATTAAGGTTCTTTTAGGAAGGTCAGTTAATTTAACAATGGGTCAGCTTTATCTTTTAGATATTTGTTTTTAGCTTAGGACAGGTCTGTTAGACTCTAGTCACCTTAATCTTTAGGTATGGCCTTTAACGAATTTAACCAAATCCCTCTGGTATTCAAATAGGTCTTCTGACTGCTTTTTTTGAATTCTTACATATCCCAGTATGTAGTTTCTTCTGCCTCAGAATAACTCTTCTATCAGGCTCATAGAGATTCACACTGCATATTCACGATATATTATGTGGTCAAAAACTTGAGAAAACTCCTGTACAAATGTATGGAACTTCTCTATTCGACACCCTCCTTCTGGTATCCTGTCATACAAATACCAGATCACCTTGAAGCCATGAGCTCTGATCCCTCCTTTCTCAATATTTTAAAGTCTGTGTATTCAAACTTAGCATCACTTTCCCACACTGAAGTCTGGAAGTACCTCCAGGCCAAACGCTAGGATCACTTGAATCATTATTTATTCAGACATCACTGAATAATTCTTCTTAGGTCCAACATCTGAAAACAGACAGTTCTTTGGTGTGTGTGTGTACATATATATATATATATATATATATATATATATATATATGTGTGTGTGTGTGTGTGTGTGTGTGTGTGTATACACGTACATATATATATATATATTGGTAGGAGAGATAGTCTAGTAATCTGGTGCCAATTACTCCATCATAGCCAGAAGCAAAAATCCCGTAGTGACAATTTGAAACAAATTTTGTAACTCCAATTTGAGAGAACTGAATTTTAGAAAATTTAACTATCTCATCCAGGATTAGAAGTAACCATTGCTGCCATGTTATACATTCTAGTAGATCTATTGCCTAAGCTAACTATTATAAGAACATGCTCCTGCTTCAATTAGATGTATTTACATCAGCTTCTTAGAATCTTACTATAAAGCACTGGTGACAAAATTATGCCCTTTAAAACACTGTTGTAATCGAGTGAATTGGGTATGGAAGATGAGTTAGACATGGGACCTTGTGACATAACATCTTGTTTAAGGTTAATATGTCTATAAATTTTAGATATGTGTTTACAATAAAAATATCCATTTCCAGAGTAAGTATATACATAACTTAATCACTCCTGATTTTAGTATCATATCTACATGAATGATACAAACACAATTAAATAATCAGAACAAAGAGGAAAAAATACACACTGCCACAGTCTCAAGTATATCAGATTTAAGCCTGTTAGATTATGAATTGCATCCATTGCCATTATTAGAGAAATCATTAAGTCTTTCAGATGGGGAAGGAATTGAAAAATGGAATAGGACAAAGCAGGCATTCTGAGGTTGAACAATGATATATGTAGACACATTAGATGCATACTAAAGTATATTGCTAGACAGAGAAACTGACAAATAACAATCAGACAGAAAAATGGAATATGTCTAACAGGCATGTCAACTCCATTTCTAGATGGAGAGACAAATGAAGTAGACTGAGCACATGCATACAGATATTCACTGAAGATACAGTCCTACAGACACAGACCTTGATCCTGCATTATGCATCAGTGCCACATACATAACATGCACATATATTAAGCTGTTCTGAGAGAAGCTAAGATCTGTAAACAGAATCAATTCACTTAGGTTTTTTAAATTAATTTTTTAAAAATTATTGTTCATCTTCTCCACCAAAAGATGGGCATAAAGGAAATGGAATAGGCTTCAGGCATAGAGGAAGCTGCACATGAGTAGGTAAGAGCAGAATTTCTTCACTTAGAGCTCCAGGTCTACATCTTTTTGCCTACGGACCCTTCAGCCAGTCACTTAATACCTCTAAGTCTCTCATTTAAAAATAGGCATTTAATAGGTGTTATAAAATAAAATCCATTTTATATAATATTTAAGATTATTTAAGACACCGGGTATAAAACACTTACAGAGTATACATGCAGTAGCCATTTGTTAAATGCGTATCTTAGCATATCTTAAAAACATGCCATCTATGAACAAATTTCTTTTTTTCAAAGTTGATTCTGATATACATCAAAATTACTATATTAAAACCCTTTATTTCAGGGGAAGAATTCTCCAAAAAGTATATATATTTTGGACCTTATCTATATGAGGCAGTATTTATTTTTATAGCTGTCCTAGTTTCTTTAAAATATTTTATTTATTTATTTTGAAAGAGAGAGAGAGAGCATGTGCACAATCAGGGGGAGGGGCAGAGGGAGAGAAGGAGAGAGAATCCCAAGCAGACACCCTACTGAGAGTGGAAACTGGACCAGGGATCCATCTCAGAACCCTAAGATCAAGACCTGAGTCAAAATCAAGAGTCAGATGCTTAACCAACTGCACGACCCAGATTTGTGTCCTAGTTTTAATTATACACTAGTTTCTACCTTCAAGATAGCCAGGTAGTGGCTTTTGATACTATACTTAGGGCATGCTCTTTGAAAATATTTTAAAAGCATTAAAAGCAACATACTTAAAATTTTGATACCAATACCCACCTTTTCGGGAAGAAAAATATTCCTTCTTTCCTAAAATTGAATTAAAGGACAAAGGTAGCAAAATGTTATCCGTACAGAAAATACTTTACTAACTTTATAATTTCTAAACCTAATGAGATTCTGGGAGGTCGGTGAAGGTGGATATTCCCCATGCTTCCAAATTCAAGAGGAGAGAAACTATGTATCACCTGAACTTGAATAGATGAAAAGAAAAAACAAGAAATATATCTCTCATAGAAGGATGCATAATCCCCCTGTGTTCAAAACTGAAATGAAATGAAGTGATTGGGAAAGTGGTGCATACAGCTGTAGGTGGAGAGAAACAACCACAATTACATAGCAAATGTTGGTGCGATAGAAAAGAAGATATCTCATGTGGTCAAAATACCAGTGTCATAGTTAAAAACAAAACCCAAAACAATTCATTTACATCAAGAATAGGAACCATAATTTCAGAGAAAGTAAACAATTTTTTTTTTAAAGATTTTATTTATTTATTTGACAGAAAGAAATCACAAGTAGATGGAGAGGCAGGCCAGAGAGACAGAGAGGGAAGCAGGCTCTCTGCTGAGCAGAGAGCCCGATGCGGGACTCGATCCCAGGACTCTGAGATCATGACCTGAGCCGAAGGCAGCGGCTTAACCCACTGAGCCAGCCAGGCGCCCCAACAAATTATTTTTTTTAAAGATCAGCCTAGTCCAGCACTTTAATGTTATAAACACTCAATAAATTCACATTTCAATTTGACTGACTTAGGTGTGGAGAATGAATGTACAATACTATATAAACTGTGAAGGTTTAGGGGGTAAAATTGAACTGACCCTCTATAAAAAGAATAGGGAACAAATGTTCCTTTCAAACCATTTTTTATTTCTCTTACCTAATATTTAGATGTTTACATTTTTCAAAATGCTTTAATTCAAACACACATGCACACACACACACACACTGCTTAAAATTTTGATACTTATAACTTCCTGTGAAATAAAAAGAAAAATAGGGACTGTTTTAATTTCTATTTTATAGAATATAAAACTGAAATTGAAAGAGACTAAGGGATGGACCAGTTATCATAGAACAGTAATCAATAAAGCTTGAGCAAAATATCTTTCTGTCTGTTTTATCTTCCATTATTAGAATAGAGAGGTTTTTATTTATAAAGATTTAAACATATAAAGTTTATTTATAAAGTTTTTTATTTATAAAGTTTATAAAGAATTTATAAAGAACTCACTGCCTACTGTATGAAGAAAGAATTTTTTCTACCTCATTATTTCATGGTCATGATACTACGTGTCTGTCAGAAAAGATAAATTTCTCTAATGAGATATCTTATGTAAGCTGTTGGAATCTCCAGTTAAGTACCAAGTCAGGTCAATAATATCCAATGGCAAATTTCATATGAGGATCAGTCTTCTTAATGCTCTCAGGAATTTTTATGAAAAAAGATCCTGAGCAAGGCAATACCTTGCATGGCACAGAGCCCTTAACTCCATTTGGCTTTCTCCTACCACCATAATTCATGTAGAATGAACCAACATGGAGATGCTCTCACCAATCCTCATACTTCAACCTACTCTTCGTTTTACAGTTGGTAGTAATTTTAAAGATGCTTAAAGATTTTTTATAGCATGAAGAAGACAGTGTGAGTATAACAAGCATTTTTTAAATATGTATATTTTTCCTTTGGTGTAAAGTTTCTCCCACCTACTTCCCAGGTTACGCAAGGTACATGAGGAAGGTGTGTTTAGTGATGAGAAATGTCCCAAATGACGAAGCCAGTTATTTTCAGAACTTATATATTCTACTATACTTGAAAATATAACTCTGGTGAAAATTCAGCCAATATAAATGAGGATAGAGATCTATTCAGATCAATTCTGTAGGTTTATTTTTAGCAGTGTGTTGGTTTTTAAACATTCTTCACTTTCAACGCAGAGCAAAAAGCAAAAGACAAGAAGGGAATAACCTAGAACAGTTTTTAATATGGCTGAACCTATAGTTCTGAATATCCTTGGAATTTTCTAGACTCTTAGAATGCCTTTTCTCAAAAAGGCAGTGAATATACACTGAAGTTGCAATACTGATGGAACATCTGTTTTTTCCATCCCAAAGTTGAATCATTTGTGGGTGGCTGGGGGGATAGAATGAAGTATATAATTCCCATATGCAAATGAAGGAGAAGGTAGAGGAGTGTCCAATAAATGCACAACTGTAGTTGCAAAATCCCAAAACCTTGCCTAGGCAAATCATAATGATAGAACTTGCCCTTCCCCTGTGAATCTTGGCAGGCAAGTAAAATAAAAGACCAATAATGGCACGCACAAAGGAGATAGGTATGTCAGAGTAGAAAAGCATGTCTAGAATGGAAAACAAGTTGGAAAACACAGAGGTAGTAGAGGACAGACCTGATTGGAGTCACCTGTACTTCTACAGAAACTTTATTTCTTTAATTTGGATAAGTTCCAAAAAGTGAGGTATTTTTTACATCCTTCTTTGGCTCTGAGTAAATAGTTAGATACCATTTACCTAAGCACACTGAGCCAGATGAAAAAGAATCCACAGGCTTATAAGACCAAAGTGGTCTCTTCTTCAAATATAAAGCCTCTGGTGACGGCCAGTGTTGTTTGCTTTCTGAGAATTGCAGGTTAAATGAATCAGACAGTTAATGGAATCTAATTTCTCTGGAGGCAGACACTTCCAGAGAAAACCTCAACCAATGATGAAAAAATTCCACCTCCTGAATCCATTAAAATAGCTTAATTTAAATTATTATCCTTCAAACTTTGTAAAAGTAGTTTTGTACAAAATCAGAAAATATTAAGCCATTCACTAATTCAGGCTGTATCCTTAAGGAAAAGTTGTCTTTACCTGACTAATGTCAGGATTTGACACTGGGTCCACAATGAGCTGGGGAATCAATATCACATTAACTAACCTATAAATAAGTGATTGTTTATTTACAAAGCATACCTCTAGCCTGTGTAATTAATCCTTACTCTCCTATTAGTACAGCTATACTAATTATAGTATAACCATGAATAAAGATAGTAAGGTCTCACACAATGCCACAACCATAGCATTGGTATAAACAGCCTCGAATTCGCCAATCAATATTATTGAAATTGTATTTCACCTTTCTGCCCAGTATAGGTTAAGAATTTAATGACCTCTTTAGGTGGTTTCCAATATGGTAATCTCTCTAAATAACTATTCGTGAAAACGATTATTCATATAGATTATCAAAATCTTTCAGGTTGTTTAATATTTGCCAATATCTTAGAGCAAAGATCTATTTCCTTTTTTATTTAAATGAGGCTATTTCAGAAATGAAAAATATTTGTAGAAGCAATTTCTTAAGAGGCTACAATATAAAACTATTATCCAATTGAAATGTCTAACATACAGTTTCACAACAAACAATGGGCAAATTTCATGCCAGCTTGCTGGACTAGACCTGCTTTCTCAACCTGTTTTAAGTCTTTTGTTGGCCACATGCAATAATAAGATTCAAAATGGGGTTAAAGGTGAATGCGTAAATGTATTTAAGAATGTCTTACCATCTAAATTAGTTCCACGATGGTGGATTTTTTTTCACATATATAATTCATTAGAAAAGATAACCCCATAATGTTCAGCATCCCTCACCCCATTCTAAACCTGAAAATAAAAGTCTCTCATTTCTGTTACAAGGCATGTTACAAGGCATCGTGGGGGACAATTAAGCATAATTAGGTGACTTACTACATTTCACTTAGATAAGATTTGATCAAAATTAAAACAAACAAACCTAAGTCAGGGATCTAGAAAGAAAGATACATGCCCCCACAGAGCCCACAGTCACTGCCAACATCCCCTGAATACCATGCTGAGGTCAGATGTAATAACTCTGCAAGCTAAACTGAAATGCCTAAAGACAACATTTAAATTCAGCCCAAGGTATTACAATGCCCCAATAATTTCAGTATGAAAAATGCTTTACTGTACAGGGATATGAAAAGGAATAAGGGAAAATCACATTTAGGAACTCTATGAGTCTGCTCAGTCTGAGACGATAATGTGCCACAGACTAGGTGGTTTAAACAACAGGAATTTATTTTCTCATAGTTCTGGAGACTGGAAGTCCACGATCATGGTGCCTGCACAGTCCATTTCTGCTGAGAGTTTTCTTCCTGTCTTGTAAGCAGCTACCAGCTCACTGTGTCCTCATATGATCCCTTCCTTGGGCATTTGGGAGAATGAAAGAGAGACAGAGACAAAGACAGAGCGAGGGGTAGGAGGGCTCTGGTATTTCTGTTAGGAAGGAGACTAATCTTATCAGATCAGAAACCCACCTTTGTGACTATTTAACCTTATTTCTTTAGAAGCCCCATCTCCAAATACAGCCAAACTGGGGGGTAGGGATTCAACATGTAAATTTAAAGGGCACATAAACATTCAGTTCATAACAGGAACTACATCCCTTTTATGCAGAGGGAGCATCGACATCTGCTGGGGAGAAAGGAAAAGGTGGTTGTCTTGAATTACTGAACTTGTCTCTTTGAAAAGCTTGAAATAACTAAGTATTTATGCTGCATTGAATAGAACTAGCCTACTCTAAGAAAATAATATTTCTTATACATCAAACTCTCCTTTCAGGCTATGCCGAAGATAAAGTAACTGCAACTCATTGTAACTATACAAATGTTAGGAAATTTCCAAACAATCGCCCATTTTAATCTGGTCTGACTCTTCCAAGCAGCTCACATCAGTATATACTTATTTTATTTTATTTTATTTATTTTTTAAGGATTTGTTTATTTATTTGTCACAGAGGGAGGGAGAAAGAGCATGAGCAGGCAGAGGGAGAAGCAGGCTCCCTGCTGAGCAAGGACCCTGAGGCAGGACTCAATCCCAGGATCCTGAGATCATGACTGGAGCCGAATCAGACCCTTAACCAACTGAGCCATCCAGGCATCCCAGCATACACTTTTATACGACTTTTGGACCACTGATTTCCTTCTAGTATCTATAAATGAGTCACTGAGGTAAGCCATAACAATTTAAAATGTGGACGTAAAAATGTCTAATAAAGAAATAACTGAATATATAAATTATTTGAAATTGTACCATGGTATTTTTTTTTGACTTTGCATAAAGAAATTAGGGCAGTCGTAATATATTAAACAAAACACTTTTTACCTATAACCCTTAGAGACAGTTTAGGAGAGTGATCTGAAGAGTGAGCCCAAGTGGGCACTTTCTAAGAGATACTTTCTACCAATGACGAACTGGAATTCAAGAGCTCATTTTTTGAGACCGTTGAATTAATTGTACAATCTTTAAAATAAGCATGATATACATAAAATATATAATTATATAAAATACATGTCATATATATTAATGAGAGTATTAATAAATGTGAGGCTATACTCTATAACTAGACTGAGCTAGAATGTTACAGGGTCTGCATATAGGTACTCCAGCACTCTGCATGAGTTTACTTACCTAAAAAGGAGGATGACCATATTAGCTACTTCAGAGGGTTATTTTCATAACTAAATGATAGAATATATTTAAAATAAAAATAATGCTTAACACGTAGGAGGTCCTCGATTAATGTTCAATATAATGATCATGTCCCTAATCACATTACTACCAATGACCATGCACCACCCCCTCCAGAACTATCATCATCTTCTTGAAGAGGTGATTTCAGTCTTTGGTACTTGGCTGTGGATACCAAGTAGTTTAACGGAATATATCACAGCCTGATAAGAAAAGTGCAGAGGTGAACTTCATAGGCAAATGACCCTCTCCTGTCAGGTGAGGCCAAACAGTATCATGTTCCACTGCACTAATGAAAATTTCACAATAACTTCAGAAGACGTTAGGAATGGGTTGAGTCATCTCTTGGCACACGGTAGTATTGAAAATTATTCCCACTCTCCTTAGTCCATTAAAAATATTAAGCATAAGAATTTATGCCTAGTGTTTGACCTGTATGTATGTGATGCTAACTTTAAAATAGTGGTATTTAACCCTGAAATTTTAATGAGAAATGTCTCACTTTAAAGGGGGAACAATTTACCTCATAACTATAACGGATAGTTTAATAACAGAAGAGGATCACTTGGCAAGAAAGCAGCTTTTTTTCTTCTTGCCCTGTATCCTGAGAGAGAGAAAAAGAATGTTTTTTCTACAAATATGTTGAATTTTTTCCTTTACCAAGGAATTCATTTTGAGGCAGGTTTAGCTCACTCTAAGGAAAATGCTTCAGTATCATTTCCAGGAAACACGTTCCAGAAGGTGATGTGAGTCTTTTACGTGGCGGTACTACAGGAACTGTCCTATAATCTGGGCCCCCGTTTATCTGCATTGACTGAAGACAGTGGCTTTGATTTTTTTTCACTGTCTCTCACTCAGTCCCCTCTGCCCCCTGCTAGATGCATAGCTCTTTAACTGTTTTGGATGTCTGCCTGTTTCCATGATTGACAGGTTGATAAAAGCACTGGTTTGTCAATGGGTCTTAAGTTCTCTGGGCCACACGTTTTTTTACTGGCAAAGTGAATGCGTAGATTTTAGATGTCTCCTGAGGCTCTAACAGTTGATGATATATTACAGAAAAAATTAGTGTCATAATATGAATCATAAGCATACATACTGGTTTTTGATTATTCTGGATACCAACCCTGCTTAGTAGAATAAATCTCAAAATAAGAACTAAAAAGGCAAAACATAAGCATAAGAATGTGTAGGAAGAGCAGACTCCAGGACACATCTGTCTTCACTTTAATGAACTTACCGTCACAGACTCAGGGAAATTTTAAGTAATTTTTTCTAATTCCATAAAAATAAATGAAATATAACAAAGAAGCTGTTCATGAGTCTGAACCCTAACCTTACCCAGAAAAGCAATACATAAACGTGTGTACTGTATATCTATCTCCCATAAGAGTCTTCAGATAGTAGCTTAATTAAAGTAAACATTATCCTATTCTTACTTTATAAATGTTTAGTGTACTGTTGAATCTTAATAAATATTTAATAATATTAGGAACCAACAGAGTGACAAAGTCATTTTCCTTTTATAGATACAGCTTTTTAACTGAACTAAAGGAACTTTATCTATAAAGGCCAAATGTTCTATAAGAGAGTACTCAGAACCCATAATCTTGAAGAGACCTCCTAGCAGAATCTACATTAGCATTTAAATGGGGCGATATTTTTTTTCAAACCAGTACCTCTGTCGAAATAATATGGTAGATTAACACAAAACAATCTGTTGAGCTATGATGTGACATTTTTCAATAAAACACATAAAATGCTTCTAAAAGTTGCCCAGAATAGATTTAATCCATTTCTTGTATTCGATTTTAATTCCAACTAAACTTTCTATTTCTCACTCAAGGAAAATCCCGTCAGAGCTCTTCTCATTTAGAACTAGTAAAACTGACATGCATCTCTACTTCTATGTAAGACTGCATATTTATGTAACTATAAATCAATCTGTGCAGCCTTTTTAACTGAAATTGGTATTAGAAGGAGGGAGGGTTGAAGACTAAAATCAGATACACTTTTGACAATGAGCTTTAAGCTTTCTATGGAAAACTAAAGTGTCCTATTTCTTTATTTGTAGTTTTTGTGTACAAATGTTATTCGAAACCCTCACCTTATTGACTCTCTTCCCTAGCTGTTCTAGCTAGCTGGAATTGCATACATTTATTCTGAGGCTTAAGCCAGAGTTTGGGTTGCCTTTGTGTATCTTGTGTACTATGAAGTAGGAAAAGTTCCTTCATGACTGAGGAAGGGCGTGCTTGTATGCAAAAGAGAGCGTCCAGCAGCACCTGGATGGCACAGTTTGTTGGGTGGTCAAATCTTGGCTTCAGCTCAGGTCATGATCTCAGGGTCCTAGGATGGAACCCCAGATTGGTCTTTGTGCTCAGGTCAGAGTCTGCTTAAGATTCCCTCTCCCTCTCGCCCTCCCTCTCATTCTCTCTCACATAAATAAATCAAGAAAAGGGAAGGAAAGGAAAGGAAAGGAAAGAAAAGGAGTACTGCACCTTTATATTTTCCTCCTTTGCCTATGTGTTATTCTATTTCCTGAAATTTGAAATTTTTTGAATAACAAATTTTATAATTCTGAAACTTGGGGGGACTAAATAGATTAAATATATAGGAAAATAGATATGGCTATAATTACTGCATTTATTTCTTTCAAATAAAAATGTAAACTCTCCTAAATCGAAAGCATATAAATATCTTCAGTGATCTAATTTTGCAGACATATAGTAATTTCAAGGCCATACCATCCAAACGGTGAGCTAAGAAAATGAATTATCTCATGTCATTACCAGCGTTAATGCTTGTTCAAAGTGAAATTTACTCCGGGTTGGTTGAGGTTGCCTGTTTAACATAAAATGAGAATTTTAAAATTATGCTCAGATGGATTGAATATAGATAAATATATTTAATTTTTTATTTTAGTTTTTATGTGTTTTTAGTATTTAAATGTATTTTTTAGAAGTTTATTTTTAGTTCAGTATTTTTGAAAATGCAAAAGTGTTTCAATTCAAAGCACTGTGGAGAATTCCAGCATAGCATTAAGATCTATTGTGGTTCTCTGTTCAGAATATCAGAACAAAACTTAATTTTAACCTTGTCTTCTCCAAGATTATAAGCTCAAATTAGGTATAAAAATGACTTGGTTTTGTTTACTCGTTTGTTAGCACCTGATAATCCTAATGCCTACTCCCTACTTTCAAGATAGACTACCTGCTCAGTTCAGAAGAGCCTGGGCTAGACAATGCATATACTTGAATGATAGCAAGTAATGAACCCTTGTCTGTGTTTAGGGATAAATTATCATTGGTTCAGTAGACTACACTTAGTCATTTTGACACTTTAACAAAGAAAGTATGCATTTTATAGTGTATCATATTTATTTAAATGTCTTAGCAACTATACATAAACAAGTGATCAACACACACAAACTTAATACTAAGTGCTTAGTATTTTTTTTTTAATCTTGTGCCTAGATCCTGTACATGTTAAATCATTAAACAAAGAGTCCAATCAACTGAGGTAGCGCCAATGCCTTGGTAGCCTATTTAAGCGAACCAAAACCTAACCCATAGTCAATTCTGTAAATGCACTTATATATGAGAAAATGGAATTTAAGAACAACCAACCACAAATACCATACTAGTTTTCCCCAAACAAGACAACTACATCAGCTATAGCCAATCAAATAATTTCCTTGTTCTGTTTCCAGCTATGCCATATAAAAAGATTTCCCCTAACCACTTTCAGTTAGGCACTGCCAGATTCAAATGGATGAAATCAAGTAAACTCTTGAAAATTTTAATATACTTTAGTGAATCTTGTGACACAAAAAAATATTAAAAGGGAGAAATTGGGTCAGACCAAAGTATAGATCTGGTTTTTCAAAACCAATGCATATAATACAAGGAGAATATGGACATATGGAGTAGAAAGAGCATGCTTATCTGGCTCAAAAGACCAAACTAATATATTCAGACATTATTCTCGTTTTTTTTTTTAAGATTTTTTATTTATTTATCTGACAGACAGAGATCACAAGTAGGCATAGAGGCAGGCAGAGAGAGGAGGAAGCAGACTCCCTGCTGAGCAGAGAGCCGGATGTGGGGTTCGATTCCAGGACCCTGAGGTCATGACCAGAGCAGAAGACAGAGGCTTTAACCCACTGAGACATCCAGGTGCCCCTTCAGATCATATTCTAAATAATTTGAACTTTGGCTTAGTAGCACTCATATAAGAAACCTGTCTAGCCAGTTCTGCTGTTTTCTAGACAACTGCAGATAAACTCCAAAATACAAAATCCCCTTTGCCACTGTGATTATAGAGGATATTGATGATACTATACAAAAAGTATCATGGTTCTCATGTTACTATCCAGGGCAGATTGAGAACAGCTTAGATTCAATCATGGAATTATTACTATATCAATAAAGAATTATTCTAAAGATATTACTCCCCCCCCCAAAAAAAGATATTACTCCCATTTTAGTGAGGAAGACAGATTACAGACAGAACAATATGTTGCTTTCAGATGAGAAAAAGAGCAGAGTTGCAGAGTCTTATGAGAAGAATACAAGCCATCCTAATGTGGCAAATACAATTTTATTTTCCTCAAACCATTTCATTTTTCCACTAGTCATATCAGAAGACTACACTACCAAACACCTCATACTTCTAGGTGTGACTTTGTTTTGGTCAAAGGAGTAAGACATTTTAAAACTGTTCTTTGAAATGTCTCCATTTTCTTGCATAAAGTATAGACCTCAGTTTTCGTTGATGAATTCAAAGAACTGTGATATGACAAAGACATACAATGGAAGAAGCAAGGATACCTGTATCATTACCTGGATTCTACAGGTTTCAAGAATCAGATGGACCAGATACTTTGTACGTCTTTCATTCTTTGCTTTCCTAAGTTTGAAATTTTATTCCAGTTATTTTTGTCCTTGCTCCATTCTTGTATATTTAGGGTGTGTGTGTGTATGTTTGTGTGTGTATGCAAAAACCTGGCTACAATTATTCATAGGTTACTTTTCTGAAAAGAGAACTATCTGGACTTGATGGAGAAAGCTTTGGATAACCTGGAGATTGGGGATTTTCTCTGTGGAGACTGGATGATGGAACTCTGTGTTGTCATTCTTAAGGCAAAAGTGAGGGCATACTATGTATAGGGAGAAAGATGGAATGCAATATTCGGAAGCTAACATGACCAAGATGCCCAGAAGAGCCAACTGACCCCCCATTAAACTAGGATATTAACAAGAAATGGTTTTAAGCCACTGTGCTTTTGTGGTTATTAGAGCAATTATCATGAATTGCTCTTATTTATTGCCCTTATTAACACACAAAAAAATACTGAAGGCATTATTTCAAAAATGGTGGTTAAAGCAAAATAACCCCTTTTAAAAAGTATGACTAAAGTATGTAATTATTGTAAACTTTGAGTATTTGGAGACTTACAATTTTCTATCCATAGTAATATGGATGCTAATTAAAGGGTATGGTCAGCCAAGAGCATGTTGATGTGGACATGAATAGTATGAATTAGACATAAGAGGATCAGTAACAGAAGAAGATAAATTTAAAACAAAAGAGAACAGAGAGAGAATTAGTGCAGGGTTTTAAAAATGCCAGAGTTAGTAGGAAATTAAAAATTAGTTGAACTCCAATGGATTATCACTTAGATTTTTGTGCATATGTAATTATTTTCTTAGTAAAATATCTAGGTCATACCACTATGTTTAGTTTGAAAATTTTTGTCTTAATTTATAGAAAATGTATATGCATTGTATTCTACAGTGTAACTTCCACTGTTATCTATTTTAACACTTTCATTAACCTCATCATAAGAAGTATTATTAGTTATCATCTGGTAGACCACATCTGACATTCGCAGTTAAGATATAATATAGCCAAATTGAGCAAAAGATTGAAAACAATACTGGGCATGGTCTAGCCTAAGAGAGATCATTGCTTACTGTGCATTTTTCTCTAGGAAATTCAAAGATTATTAAGAGAAATAATATAATATCATTGGTGTAGAATCATGCTTATGGTTACCACTTCTGTGGTAATATGGTTACCACTTCTGTGGTAAGTTATCACATGATAACTTCTGTTATCATAACTTTAAAAAAATGTGTTAAAATATCCCTTGAACTGGTGCTCCTTAGGATTAAATATACCACAGACATAAATTATTTTCTTTGAAGTACATTTCTCTATTTCTTGCTTTGCATTATTTTTTTCAGTGAAATACCAAGAATGCCTTAACCATGTTAAAATGAAAAAAAAAAAAAAATGAATAGTTTGTTCCTATGTGATATGCTCACCAACAGAAAGTAAAACACAGGCAAAAAAAAAAAAAAAATTTATACTCTTCCCGCTCTCTTTTCTAGCAGCATCAGTGGTTCTGATAACAAGCAGCTCTATTTTTCTCTATGATAATAACATCTTTCTTTGACATTGTCTCATCCACAAACTCCCATTATTATCCAGGCTGCATGCTGTAAATATTTTACCAAATCTTCCTTTGGAGCATTGGGAATACACTCATTTTATTGTCTAAGAAAATACACAAAACCAGAATACACAAAGCTACCCACAGTATCGGAACTGAGGTCAGGATCATTTGGCTAATACTATGTCAATGGCAAGTGGAAAGCTAATTCAGGCTTCTGTCCTTCTATCCCTATAAACAACCCATTCCTTTGAATTGTGAAGCTTTGCTTTGTTCCCATATATTTAGGGTTGGGATAGAGTGGGGGTAGGCAAAAGATCAGTTCATTGTAATTATCTTTAGAGGAAAAAGAAAACAGAAAATTAAGTTAAATATTAAAGTAATTAACAACAAAATTATTGCTTTCAACTCTGAGATCATTCTTTCTATGTAATTTGAATAGCTTATAAACAAAATTGCTTAACTGAAAATGTAGCTTTGGATATTTTGATTCCTCATTTGATTCACAGTGACCAAATTTTCATTGTTTGTAGCCAGGAAATTTGTGCCCACCACCATAATTTATGAAGTATAAAATTAAGACATGCTCTTAATTTGCATTCTTATATTTTCTCAAGCAATATAATATCCTCCAAAGATGTTATTCCTCATTCCTTATCATTTTGCCTTGTATGTAAGGGAGTCAAATGCACAATGGGGAAAAAAACTACCATGAAGTTGAGGCCATTACCAATTACTCAGTTATTGTATTTGTTTTCATAGCAGTTTGACTAGTCCAATCCTGGAATTCCTTGAGAAGCAGAAGTTTTTAGAAATTAAAATTTGGTATATGATAGCATAATTTTATCACAAGATATATTTTTTAACTAGCCTCAGGATTAAAAAAAATGGATAAATGAGTTTCTATTGGTGATTCAATGTGTCATTTGGTTAAAGAAAAAAATATATAATATTTTAAAGCCCATAAAAAACAAATGTCTATTTTTTGAAAATCTTATTTAATAGTTGCGATGAAAGTATCTATCAATATAATTCACATAAACTAAATTCCATAAGGCTAAGTAGGAATGGGGTCTCTTGTAGCTCACTGCCATATTTCCAATAAGAAAACTAATGGTACAAAATAGATGCCTGATGACATATCAGATAAAGGGCTAGTATCTAAAATCTCTAAGAAACTCATCAAACTCAACACCCAAAGAACAAATAAACTAGTCAAGAAATGGGCAGAAGACATGAACCAAACATTTCTCCAAAGAAGACATCCAGATGGCCAACAGACACATGAAAAAATATTCAACATCACTTGGCATCAGGGAAACACAAATCAAAACCTCAATGAGGTACCACCTCACACCAGGCAGAATGGCTAAAATTAACAACTCAGGAGATATCGGTTGTTGGCAAGGATGTAGAGAAAGGAGAACCTTCTTACACTGTTGGTGTGAATGCAAGCTGATGCAACCACTCTGGAAAACAATATGGAGGTTCCTCAAAAAGTTAAAAATAGAGCTACCCAACAGCCCAGCAATTGCAATACTGGGTATTTATGCCAAAGATACAAATGCAGTGATCCAGAGGGTCACCTGCATCCAATGTTTATAGCACAATGTCCACAATAGCCAAACTATGGAAAGAGGCAAGATGCCCACTGACAGAAGAATGGATAAAGAAGATGTGAGATACACACACACACACACACACACACACACACACACACACACAGGAATATTATGAAGCCATCAAAAATGAAATCTTGCCATTTGCCATGACATGGATGGACTAGAGGGTGTTATGCTAAGCAAAATAGGCCAACCAGAGAAAGACAATTATCAGATGATTTCACTCATATGTGGAATGTAAGAAACAAAACAGAGGATCATAGAGGAAGAGAGGAAAAAATAAAACAAGATGAAATTAAAGAGGGAGAAAAACCATAAGAGACTCTTGATCAGAGGAAACAAACTGAGGGTGGCTGGAGAGGAGGGACGTGGGAGGTCGGGGTAACTGGGTTATGGACATTAAGGAGGGCACTTGGTGTAATGAGCACGAGTATTCTAAGACTGATGAATCACTGACCTCTACCCCTGAAACAAACAATACATTCTGTTAATTAATTGAATTTAAATTTAAAAAATAAAAAGAAGGCCAAAAAAAAAAAAAAGAAAGAAAAAACAAAAATAGATGCCTGATAAATAAATGCCATTTAAATTTTAACTGACTTGATGGATAATATGAGAGAGCAATGGGCTCAGATTTCTATAAATTCAGACCTGTGTACTACCTTTTCACAAACTTGTGATATAAAACATACATTCTCAGGGCTCAGTTTTCTTATAAAGTGAGGGCTTCTACTGTTCAATTTCTATGGCACCTTTAGCACTAAAGAGGTAAAGTTCTGGCTTCATCCCTAAGATTTCCACTTTCAATATGTGGTTGACAATAAAATGAATCCTTTGGCCTAATTCACAGCCGCCAGATCCCACATTTTAAAGGTAGTCTTCTCCTCCTTCTCTGGCCCTATTATCTGTCAGTAAAGGTTTGTGTTTGACAACATCCTGAGTCCTTAACAGATTCATCTCTCCTTCATGGAGGAAGGTGGACTGCTGATTTCTTCTCTCTCTGAATCTTGAGGTGACTTATTACAATAGTACTTGCATTGAAAAGGGACATTTTTTTTTTTTTTTCAAATTAGGTAAATGAAGCAAATGGTACAGAAGCAAACAGAGCCTGTGTTAGGGAGATGAGCCAAAAACAAATACAAAATAAGCTTTTTGAAGATAAAGTGCCTTTTCGGCCTCAGGTAAAAAAGTACATTCTTCTAAATAATGTGGAATCTTTTGATCCATAGTTCATGTCTATGTTACATTATTTTTCACTCAAGAGAGTTTATTTAAGCTTATTTAAGTTTATTTACCCTTATGACAACCTAATTTCATATTCCTTATACCATTACTCTTAAATGAAACTTGATATTTAGTAAGATGGATCTCATGCTAACATGACGAATTTTACTGCACTGTTCAGGCTGTAGGCATAGATGTTAAAAAAGAATACTATTTTTAAGTTATTTTCATTTGGTTGATATTTACGTACAAGATAAGGTCAAAAAGAGTAAGAGTAAACACACTTTAAAATTAAGTTCTTTAATGTTTAAGTATGTATTTTTTCTTTATATATATTACAATAAACTGGTTTCTAAAATTTGACAAATAAAATGAAAATATACAGTGAGTATACTCCTAGTCTACTTTTGCTGATGTTTCTTTTATTTAATTTATTGATGACTTGATATTTTCATCACAGAACATAATAAATTCATTTAGGTAAACTAGAATTATGGGGTGAGGATGATACACATCTTATCCAAGTGAAAAACAAATCCTTCTTTGATTCTTATTTGATAATCTCTAAACTGATTTTTTAAGAGCAACATTTTTTTTTTTAGTCTATTAAAAAAAACTGTTTATATTATATTTAGCTCTTAAGGGGCTTTTATGATTTCAGACCCCCTTAAATTTAATTTGGCATATTAGGACTATTTTGGCTTTATCCCTTTATACTTACAATAACAATATCAGATAAGGTTGCTACTCTGCATTAGGAGACTAGAATCATAAATTATAATCCCAGCTCTACCAAATGATATTTGTCTCACCACTTGTTTTCATCTTCTTTTGATTACAAAATTATGTCTTGTAACTACATCCCTAAAACCCTCTTTGATCTCTAATTAACAAAAAGAAAATGAAATAATTTTGTGGATTGACTATACTTCAAATCCTTTGCTAGGACAGGGGAGACCTAGGACAAAGATAAAGCACACAATCCTTTTTCCGGAATGGCCTTTGGAATTAATTGGGAAAGATATATGTTGAATGTGGATCGAACATGGGGGTAGTCAACCATTTCCAGATAACAACTGGTTTCAGAGAGCAACCTTGAGGCAGAAATAAACTTCAGAGGAGTCTTTTTATAGTCTCCTATTCTTTGATCTCTCCTCTTTTTACCAGTAGTCTCTCTTGCTCTAGCAATCTCCTCCCCACCCCACCCCAATTACCTGAATATACCAAACTTATTCCTGACTCTGGGCCTTTTTATTTGCTCTTCCCCCTGACTGGTTTGTTCTTCTACTAGCCTTTTTTTTTTTTTCCCTTAGTTTTTGATATAGTGTTCCATGATTCATTGTTTGTTTATAATACCCAGTGCTTCATGCAATAGGTACCCTCCTTAATACCCATCACTGGGCTCACCCATTTCCCCACCCCCCTCCCTCTAAAATGCTGTTTGTTTCTTGGAGTTCATAGTCTCTCGTGGTTCATCTCCCCCTTTGATTCCCCCCCACCCCGCAGTTTGTTTTTCCCTTCCTTCTCCTAATTTCCTCCACGCTATTCCTTGTGTTCCACAAATAAGTGAAACTATATGATAATTGACTCTCTCTGCTTGATTTATTTCACTCAGCGTAATCTCCTCCAGTCCCACCCATGTTGATGCAAAAGTTGGGTATTCACCCTTCTTGGTGGCTAAAATTTGAACAAAACCACACTAAGATATCACCTTAACACCCATTAGAATGGCAAAAATTGACAAAGCAAGAAACAACAAATGTTGGAGAGGCTGTGGAGAAAGAGGAACCCTCTTACACTGTTGGTGGGAATGCAAGCTGGTACAGCCACTTTGGAAAACAGTGTGGAGGTTCCTGAAAAAGCTAAAAATAGAGCTACTCTATGATTCAGCAATTTCACTGCTGGGTATTTACCCCAAGATTACAGATGTAGTGAAATGAAGGGCCATATATTAGGTCTTTTTATTTTTATTTTTTTAAATTTTATTTATTTATTTGACAGAGAGAGATCACAAGTAGGCAGAGAGGCAGGCAGAGAGAGAGAGAGGAGGAAGCCGACTCCCTACCAAGCAGAGAGCCCGATCCCGGACTCGATCCCAGGACCCTGAGATCATGACCTGAGCCGAAGGCAGCGGCTTAACCCACTGAGCCACCCAGGTGCCCCGGGTCTTTTTAAAAATAGCATATTTACCTTTAAAAAAAAATCAAAGTAATAGATATACCTGATTTATAAATATAAATACATTAATATAATTATAAGAAAAGAAACAAAAAATTGCCTTCAGAGGCAAATTAAAACTTAAACTTTATAACTCTTTCTTCTGAGTTAAATCTATGTGTAATATTAAAAAAAAAACTGAGTTAAAGAAATACTCCATTTTAGGGAAATCAACAATTAGAAAATAAATGAGAAAAATAGTACCCACTAAGTCACTTGGCTCTTACAATGCCCTCCTATTCAGGGGTGGGGGTGCTGAGGAAAATTGGGGAGTTTCAGTGACAGGCAGTTTGGGATTCAGCTTGCATCTCTTTGGTGAAATTCATGGTCTTGAGACTGGGTCAGCTTCATTTCTATTTAGTCAGAAAAATATTTAATTTCCAACATAAGACTGAAGATCCTTATATCAGTAACATGGTAGGTTAAAAAACTTAGTTCACTTGGGTGATTCTCATTAGCAAATAAAACCACACAAAACACCTGTTTTCTTACCTAGAAAATTAACTCATTCTTTTAGTAATTTTGAATAAATAAAGGTTATATTAATTTAAATTTTTTATGAAAATAGAAAAATAAACTTACAGAATTAATACCTTATGCTGTTATTGATTCAAGAACATATTTCAATAATTATTTTTTGAAGACTAGTAAAGTTATTCTCCCAGGTAACTTCAAAGACTAATTATAAATTATAACTACTAAATATAATTTATAGAAAAAAATCATAATTTCTTCCCCCTTTCAGAGTAATTATACGCAACTGATGAATCATTGAATGTTACACCAAAAACCATGAGAGATTATGGGCTCTGAGAAACAAACTGAGGGTTTTGGAGGGGAGGGGCATGAGGAGTTGGGTGAGCCTGGTGGTGGGTATTCTGGAGGACATGTATTGCATGCAGCACTGGGTGTGGTGCATAAACAATGAATTCTGAAATTTTAAAAAATTCTAAAAACAAAAAATCTAATGGTGTACTGGATGTTGGCTAATTGAATTTAAATAAAGCAAAAACAAAGTATTTTATTTTATATTATCCATTTTCCCATTTTTTTCATTTTATTATTTATAGGTATTTTTCCCACATGTGGTGCATTTTATTAGTCTCTTTAATAACAATTTATGTCTAGCCAAGTAGATTGTACATTCCTTAGAGTTATGGAAAAGTTCAATTTTCTCTCCCCACAGAATAACTTGCTGAGAATTTGTATCACAATAGATGTCTATATTTATAGAATAAAAAGAGGTCATATAGCAAAAGACACTTTGTTATTTTGAGTAGTTTACTCAAATTCAAATTTTTCATCATCATTGCAATATACTAAAATACTAGTAATTGGCACTGTTAATTATTCCATCTATATTACTGGCAAACCATTCATTTTCCCCTAAAGTAAAATACTTCAGTCTTCAACAGAAGAAGCGTCCTGAGTGAATCCCAACCAGAACTGTACTGGACAAGCCCACAGCATTTGGCTACCAGCAGATATATAGTCTGATTAGTTCTGACACCAAGACCTTTCTAGTAATCTAAAGTATGATGTCTCATGAAAGTTATTGTTTAACAATCGCACAGAAGGTTAAGTAGCAAAAAGAAGATTAGTGTTTTTGGACACCACCAGTATATCATCAGCAATATTTCTGACAAATAAAAGTCATTAGTTTGCCAAAAATGTTAATGAAATCATGATTAATAAATGCTTCTCAAAGGTCTACATCAAAGTCAAGGCATTTGGGTGATAAATGTAAACATGCAGACCCTGCTTTGCCAAAAGCTGTGTGTTTCACTTACACAGCGCCACTGATTGATCTGTCCATTATTCTAATACATAATTTATCACATCAAGGGGGACAATTCATTATGTGCACAGTATAACCAGGGAGCTCTAAACAGCAAAATCTTTAGGATACTTAACAGGTTGCCTAAGTGCTAAAATTCTTTTTTCTTTTCATTATAAAACAGAGACTTGCAAACATTAACAACAACAACAACAAAAACCATTTCCCAAAACAAGCCAAATCTCAAATCTTATAATTTTAATTTAATTGAGAACATTTTGACATGTTCTTTTTTTTCAGGTAACATTGCATTGCCCTCACTGTTTTCCATTCCTTATGAGGGGGTCCATCTGTTGTTAACCTTGAATCAATCAGAAATGGGATGGTGTCCCAATTCCCATCAAATAAGAATTCTGTGGCTATATTGCTTGAACCATAAACAGCAGTATGTACCATTACTTAAAAGCTCATTGAATTAAATTATAGATTAAGGTCTTCCTCTCTATTTAAAACGTGAGACGATGACTAGTATAGCACATTTGGTTTCCAATCATTCACTCTTCGATGCAGTCATCTGCATGACTCAATTCTATTGCTATGTTTTTGATGGAATCTAGAACTCAATAAATGAATTTAACATATCTCATGAATATCTTATTAGAAAAAATAATGCTTTTGTTGAAGATAAAAACTGGTGATGGATGGGATATTTCTCTGGGTTTTTGATGTGTACTTGATTTTTAGAAAGCTAAGAATTTGAATATAACCTTCAGATAAACAGTACTGTAGAAAGGCCTTTACATTTTTAAATGTAAAGTGAGAACAGATGACTGAGCATACTGATTAGTTGATAGTACCAAATTTTATGCCTCCACAGCGCACAATCACTTAACTGCACTTACTTGCTTCTCATCAGCAGAATAATAAAAAAATGCCAACATTTAATTTTTTTAATTAATGGAAATGCACTTAGGACTTTCCAATTCTGGATTATAACTTTAAAACTGTATTTGGTGTCATGAATAAGTTAATCTATTTCAATCTGATCTACAGAAATAATGTACCCATTTAAAGGATCAAGTGTTTCACATTGTTTTCTTAAAGATATTGTGAAAATTAAGTTATGTGAAATGGAATATATTTATTTGAAGACAGTGTCTATTTTAGGTAACCAAGTAAAGCTATCAGAAATTATACTGGGAGACATCACTTTGCAGGTTCATGTCCACAAAATTAAGTTTTCTATCTTTGAGTGGCACCATAATCAAAAGATTGTAACTGAGCAATATTTACAGTCAAGTCATTCTTTTTTTCTACCCCTCAAACACTTTTATATCCTGCTCCCAAAACTGTTTGCTGAATTTTGATTCTACATTCAGGAAATTTACCGGCTATTTTGGCATCAAAGAGATATAGAACCAAAGTGTTTGGGAGGCATTTAAAACTGATTTACAAATCTTATCTTAATGGCTGAAATTTGAATTTTTCTCTGGTTAAGCAATTGGTATTATAATTGCATAACTTTACATTCCAAATAGATCATTTATCTCATTATTTGTTTAGGGTTTATCGATGTAGCCAACAAAAATTCAAAATATTTCAAACATTTTAATTTAGGATAATCAAAATGTACCTTCTCTTGCATTGATAGCTGCTATTTTTATAGTTTTTCAGCTTCAACAAGTAGTTTCTCTCCTGCCTTTTGGCTCAACCACCCACACCATCCTTCTGGCCTGTAGTGCCAGAGCACCTGTGCTTTGTGAGAGAAGCTATTTGATTCCTCACAAGTATTTGTTGGCTCTGCCTCTAAATGATTATGCAAATCATTTCAAGGTGGGAGATAAAAGGACATGTCTCACCTGTAGCTTTGTCCATAATGTTAATGGGTTGAATATTTGTGTTTCCCCCCAAATTCATATATGGAAACTCTAATCCCAAAGTGATGGTCTTCAGAGGTGAGGTCTTGAGGAGATAATTCGGTGTTAAGGGTGAAGCCCTCATGACTGGACTTAGTGTCCTTACAATAAGAGACCAGAGGAGACATAACGAGAAGATGGTTCCTACAAATAGGAAGAGAGCTCTCTCATCAGACACCAAATCAGCCTGTACCTTGATCTTGGAATTCCCAGAACTGTGAAAAAGAACTCTTCTTTACTGATAAGCCACCCAGTTTATGCTATTTTATTATAGCAGCCTAAACTCACTAAGACAATAATATTTGTAGAATTTTTTATTAACATATAATGTATTATTTGTTTCAGGGGTACAGGTCTGTGAATCATCAGTCTTACACAATTCACAGCACTCACCTTAGCACATACCCTCCTCAATGTCTATCACCCAGTCACCCTATCCCTCCCCTCCAGCAACCCTCAGTGATATTTGTAGAATTTTAAACAAAAGGATATCAATTTGATATCACTAGAATTTAAGTCTTGAAAAGTATTCTAATTTTTCAAAATATATTTGCCCATTTTTAATCAACAAATCCTTTCAACTTAAATCAATTATGCTACTTTTATGTGATAAACCATTTCTGAATGGATCAAAGATATGTGTAGTGTTGGGTTATTTGTGTCCTCAAAGAAAATGCAGTGCAGTGAAGAGGGCAGTGAGAGGTCGGATCCCCGGGTTAAAATCTTGTCTTGCTCTCCAACTGAGCAGTCTTGAGTAATGACCTACTCTTACTAAACTCCAGCATCCCATAAAAAGAGGTTTATTTTAGCACCTCATCTCTAAGATAACTTTTAAATGGCTGATATATAAGAAAAAGATGACTAACTTAACCTTCAAGTACTTGAAGTAATGAATCTTTATCCAAAATTCATAGAATATTCATCTTTGCTTTACTTTCTAGAAAAACTAAAATACAATTTTGAAAATAAATAAAATGAATTAAAGGCTAGGAATAGTTCCTTCTTTATATTGCGCATAACCAGAAGACAGTGAGGACAGTTGATAAGAGAATCTTATTGATTTTTTTCCCCCAATTACGTTAGGCAGATTCTGTTCATCCACTCTCTTAAATGGATATGAATATGAATTCCCAGAGGTATTTTTAACAAGATTTCAGAGAAAGGTTTCCATATCACTGCACTAACAGAATTTGCATGTAGTTGACAGCTGTGGCACATAAATTAAATAAAATTTTATTGATGTGTTAAAAACATGCCATTTAAACAAAATATAGCAAAGTTAATGTTTATTTTAGATGGAATAGAAAATAAGAAACATTTACCCTGAACGAAATGTTAGTATTTGCTAGCAAAGTACTCATTTGTTTGTTTGATTTGATTTTTGTATGTATGCTTTGCAACAGCAACAATCAAATGAACTAAATACAAAATTAATCATTATGAAATAGGTGCTCTTATATATGTCTTTAAAATAGATTACCTGGATGAGAAGCTTGAAGTTTAAGCAGGAAACTAAAGAGAAGATGAAAAGACCTGAGTCCTAAGTCTATTATTAATTAACAGTATTTTTTATGTGGGTGGCAGACTCTCTTTATCCACTATTGGGTTCCTTATTGTTAAAAATAAGGTTTTCAAAGGCCCCTGCCAACTATAAAATTCCATAGTACTATAATAATTTAAAACTGAACAGAATCACACTGCCAAGGAAGAATAATTTACATAGGAAATAGCTTAACACAGGGAGCATCTTGTTCACAAAATGTTCATGAATTTGTTGCCATCTTCCATTTGCTTTTCAGCAATTTAGTCAAACATGATTCATGTGCTCATCTAAAATGTTATGATCAGCACATTTTATAAAGCAAAACAAAACAACAACAGCAATACCCAGTAACACTCTTCAATGAATTGTGCATGAAAGCAAATCAGAAGTCCATGTTTCTGATAGACCAATAGCATGATGTACTTCACACACTGAATGGGGCACATTCATAAAAGGAGCTCAATAAGCTATCAGATTTGCTCGGGAAATTTCTTCAGTTAACCCCAGGAAGAGCCCATGGCTATAGATCAAGAGAAAATATATTTTCAAATATAGGGGAAAATGTTTGGACACAGGCAATTGTTTTGCTATAAAACCAAAGGCCAGTCTTGAACACATCTAGAACTGAGGATGACATGGTATAAGTGGTCAACTTTGTCATGAAGCAGCACACAGAGTGAACTGGCCATAGAAACAGAGGCTCTGTTGTTGAGAGCTCTTAACTTGCTCTTAAGCTACTCTGCAAAATGTTGCAGTTTAGGCAGTTTGGAGAAAGTAAAGCAGACAAAGTCAGTTGCTCAGCCTAGAATGCAAAGAGCCAAATATAGGTGGAGAGATGAGTTGTTTAGAAATTTGGCTCATTTGAATTCTCAGTGACACATGACACATCTCTTTCCTGTCAAAGCAATGACGTGGATAATTGTATATCTGAAGATTTTACATTCAAATAAAACCAGTGCCATCATCTGCAATGCTGGCTTTCTTAACACTACAATGGTATATACTCTAACTTGATGTGTACCAAGAAGATAAAATAACCACAACTAAACATATATAGGTAGCCATGTATAGTCTTTTCCAGTAAATCCATATAAAAAATAGATATATTACTGAAATCACTGCATTACCTCATGAAGTGGAATGTTTTGTGTTTTTGTTTTTGATTTTTGGTTTTTTGGGTTTTGCTCAAAAATTAGGAACAGTTTGTAGGGTGGATGAAGGAACAAGAAAGAATATAGTACTGATTTCATCTATATTGAAAACTTGTTTATCAATTATCTTAAGGCAAAATTAGGGAAAGAAAGAGAAATACTAAAAAAAAAAAAAAGAATGAATTGGTTAAAATGTAAAAGAAACACCCACTCAAGAGTAATATCACCAAAAAGTTCATTAAAAAGACAAGTATTCCTTAGCAATTTTCTCCAATGTGCCTTACTTGTCAATCATTGACAAAAATGAGTGTATATATGTGATAATCACTACTGCATTGACATTTCCAGAGTCACATTTAGAATTCACTCTACATAATCACAGTAGGTAAGTTTAAGAATAACTACCACACTCACTTATTACATGATTATCTCCCCTTTATTTCCATGAAATATGTTATATATGTGGTTCACACTTATAAGACAAATCATAAAAGCCATAAAAAGTACAAGGAAAAAGTATCAAAAGTGTGACCACAATGGGGGTTATTGCTGTATTTACATTGAAGATGTAGGGAGGAATGTGTAACAGAGCCAAAATTCACCTTTTTTCAGTATGGTATTGATCTTCTGCAACAGTGTTTTGAGTGTTATATATTGGTGCTTTAGAATCACTAATTGGAAGATACACTGATATTTTATGATATAGGAATCTAGAGCCTATTTAAGAATAATAACTTATTTGCATGTATGCAATAATTGGCAAAATGCATTAAAAATAAGTGGGTAGAAGAATAAATGAAACAGGATGGGATTGGGAGGGAGACAAACCATAAGTGACTCTTAATCTCACAAAACAAACTGAGGGTTGCTGGGGGGAGGGGGTTTGGGAGAAGGGGGTGGTATTATGGACATTGGGGAGGGTATGTGATTTGGTGAGTGCTGTGAAGTGTGTAAACCTGGTGATTCACAGACCTGTACCCCTGGGGATAAAAATATATGTTTATAAAAATTAAAATAAAAAAACATAAAAAAAAAATACATTATTTATTTGTTAACTGAAACAAATGAAGTAGTAAAATAGGTTTTGATATTCTTCCCATTTCACAGATTGGGAACCTAATGCTTTGCAGAACTGTGATCCTAAAATCTAAAACTCTGTTAATTACTAGAGACAAAGATTCGTACATATAGTACTTTACACAATTCTATTGCTTTTCATGCCCATTAGCACTGTACAACCACCTGTAGTGCTATGCATCTATAAAATGCCTAGGCCTTGGCCTAGACTAATTAAATCAGAATTTCTGGAGATGAGACATAGGAACTATGATTTATGTGAAGTTCAAGAGGTGATGCTTATATTGACAACAAAGCTGTTTTATACCAAGTATTCTTACTCCAAATTCATTTTTTTTCTATTCTCTCACAATTTCTTTCATAAACAACACATGATAAAATAGGCCTGACTCAAACAAATAACCAACTTTTGTTGTAGGTTAGCATAATGGTTAATATCTCAAATTTTAAGGCCAGACAAACCAGATATGGACCTCAGAGTGGGAGAAAATATTTGCAAGCCATATATAAGATAGAGATTAATATGCAAAATATATAAAGAACTCCTACAATTCTATAAGAACAACCAAAAAATCCATTTAAAAGATGGGCTCAGGAACTAAATAAATATTTTTTTTTCCAAAGATGACACCCAAATGACCAACCAGTATATGTAAAGATGCTCAGTATCACAAATCATCAGAGAAAATCAAGTCAAAACCATAATGAAATATTTCTCATACCTGTTAGAACAGCTATCATAAAGGAGATAAGAGCCAAGTGTTCACAAGGATTTGGAGAAAAGGGAAGTCTTTTACAGTGTTAGTGGGAATGTAAGTTGGTTCAGACACTGTGGAAAACAATATGAGTTTCTTCAAAAAAATTTTAAAAAATAACTACCATAAGATCCAACAATTCTACTTCTGGATATATACACAAAGAAGATGAAAACAGAATGTCAATGAGATATATCCATTCCCATGTTTACTGCAACATTATTCACAACCTAAGTGTCCATAAATGTGAGTGGACAAAGAAGATCAGCTTATATGTATGCTGGAATATTATGCAACTACAAGAAAAAAGGGAATTCTGCAGTTTGTGACAGCATGGATTGGACATTGATGGCATTATGCTCACTGAATAAGCCAGACAGAGAAAAAAAAATTCTGCCTGGTATCACATAAATGTGGAAACTAAAAACAAAACAACACAAAGAAAATTCACAGAAACACAAAGTAGAAAAGTGGTTGCCAAGCCTGGGGTGGGAGAAATTGGGGGAGGTTGTTAAAAAGGCATAAACTTTTAATAATAAGTTAAGGTCCAAGGGTCGTAATGTAGAACATAGGGACTGTAGTTGATAACATCATATTTTATCATTGAAATTTGCTGAGAGTATAGCTTAAATATTCTCACCAAAGATGTGAGATGGTGGATATGTTAATTAATTATATGGGAGGAATCTTTCACAATTTGTATGTATATTAAATTGACATGATATACACTTTAAATATCTCACAATTCTAATTTTCAGTTATATTTCAATAAAACTGAAAACTTTAAAAAACACAACAAAACAAAACAAAAAAGGAAGATGTTAATATCTACACAGCTTTTCATAAAACACTCAGTTTCTGATTTTTTTCTTTTTTAACCTTATAATTTCATTAACCAGCAAGACTGCAACTCCTCATAATTACATAGTAGACTTTTACAAAACCATCCAGGTATTTTAAGTAGTCACCATTTACAATAAGATTCACTTTAGAACCAAAGCAAAAGTAATCATTTTAAGTCCTAGCAAAGTTGTGGCTTCTGCAGAAGAGGGCAATAAAATTTCCAAAATTAAAGAAAAGATACACAATTTAAATAGAGAATTTAGAATTGAGATAAACTGTATTAGATATAAATGGAAGACTAAATGAGTTAATTGATAATATGGAACAACTCTGTCAGAATTATACACCAAGGTAAAATACGTGTATGTGCACGCACATGTACGTACATGCGTGGGTGCATGTGTGTTTATGAAAGAATAAGAAGAAAATAATACACAGATGGCAGAACTCAGTAGTCATCTTAATAGGAATTTCAGAAACAAGATAAAGGGAGGAATACAGCAAAATCAATATTTGAAAAGAATATTGCTTAGAAACTTCCAGAACAATAGAAAAACACAAGTCTTCCATTTGAAGCACACAATAATTAGCTAGGATAATGAATAAAAATAATTTATCACCTATGGAAATACTAATGAAACTTAATAATACTAAAAATAAAGATACAGAATACAGAGTACCCACAAATGAATAACCTTACTAAAATCTCCAAAGAAATAGTATCAGATTATTAAGTGATAAATTTAGAAGTGTAGAAGAAAAATGATGGCTAATCCCAAATTCTATACCCAGCTACCCTACTTTGCATAAATAGAATAAAGATAATGACCCTTGAAGAGATAAAATCTAAAAGCTTATAATACATGACCTCTCACTGAAAGAATTAAAAACAAATGTACTTCACCTAGAAGTAAACTTAGAGGAAGAACACATGAAATAATTTTAAAAGTAGCACTGATAGATGAACTGAATTAAAAAGCAGCACTGAAATTAATAAATACATAAATTGAATGAACCATTTCTAAGAAACATAAAAATTAAACAAACAAAATATTTCCAATTATAGTGTTCCTAATTATTTACACACACAAACAAAAGTGATAATGCTGACAGTGTAGTAGTAGAAAATAGAAAGTAAAAAGTATAGGTTTTGATTAGAGAGAAAAAGATGTTCAGGTAATTAAGACATTATTAGAATATGCCAAAGTAGAGATATAGCATACCTTTATGTAATATCAATAAAAATAATAAAGAGCCAGTGCATCTGATGATTATCATTAAATTTATAACATTTAACAACAAAAGATATACCAGTATTAATACTAGTATTTTAAGATGCATTTACTATGTGAAATAAGCTATGACATTAAAACACCATTATTTTTCAATCTTTTTTCTTTATTTTCAAAAGATTTTAGTTTCAGTATATTTGTGTTCTATATTTCTATTCAAATATATGTTGCAGTGACAAAACATTTTTTTGCCAAAAGAAGCTTATTATTGAAATATAATGAAGAAATATAACTCTTCTATATGTCAAGGAAATGTGATGGTAAAAATAAACACAATGTGCTAGTATAAGCATTTCTTTCCAAATTGAAGCCTTTCAGCTCTAGAAAGTATTTGTTTTATTCTTAGGGAGTTTTGCACCCTCTGAAGAATGAATATTACATAGAAAATGTGATCTCTCTTGGACTTCCATTTTAATCATAAATTTACTAATCTTCACTTTATTCTTTGGAGCTACTAGTTATTCTTAAAGAATGCCTTATTGTAATAAAAAATGCTGGCTTTGACATGTTGATTTTGAAGATATATTTGTTGGGAGTATTGTACTTGAGCATAATGTAAGTGGAGTAGATTATAATTATATTATGAACTCTGCAAGTGAACAGGGGCCAAAAACTACAATCTATATGTTTTGCAAATATCTCACACATCTGTTGTCAGTGCATTAAAACCATTACATATACCTATACATACATCTTCTAAGACTTTTTGTCATTCTTATAAAATACGATTGATTACCTGTTAAGGACACAGTCTTAAAATATTTTTCTGAGGAAAGCAGAGAAAGGAAAGCTGTGCATTTTTTAACTATCAAAATATATAGGGGTAAAAGTATTCATCAAAGACAATCTAGAGTATACTGAAGGACTAATGTTACTCATGACATCGATTTTGTCAAGTAAATGAAACTATTTGACCTATACCCCCTTCACTACTATTTTCCTATATAGTTGGATCAACTCTTCATGCTTCCAAAGGTAAAACAATTAATAGGAACAGTGAACAGAGTTAGCATCATTAGACTTCTCCCTCTCCTTCTGGGATCCCTGTTTGTGATCTCTTGCTCTCTCACTATCTCGCTGTCTCTCTCAAATAAATAAATAAAATCTTTAAAAAATAAATAAAATAAAATGTCCCCAATATATTAAAAGTATGGAAAAATATGACATGCAAACAGTAATCAAAAGAAAGCTGGTATAGTAATATTAATAGTAATTAATAGTATAGTAATATTAATTTGAGTCAAAACCCAACTTAAGACAAGGAAGATTATCAGGAATAAAGAGAAGTGTTATATATAATGATAAAGGGGTCAATTCTCTAATATACAGCAATCCTAAACATGTGTGCAACTAACAAGAGATTCAAATTATATGAAGCTAAAATTGACAGAAAATGAGACGAGAAATAGACAGCTATCCTATCATTGTTGGATACTTCAATATCTTTTTTCAATAATTGAGAGATTAAGCATGCATGTAATTGATAAAGATATAAATGTCTAGAACAGCACTATCAACTGATTTGATTTAATTAATATTTATAGAATACAACATATAAACTACAGTAGAATATATTTTGTTCTCAATCTCCCTTGAAACATTCACAAAGCTAGACAATATTCTTGGCCACAAAATGCCTTAGCAAATTTAAAATAATAGAAATCATATAAATTAACTGCTCAGGTAGCAATGAGATTGAATTAGAAGTCAATAATTGAAAGGTATTCAGAAATTTCCATATATTTGCAGATTAAATAACACACTTATAAATAATATATGCATTAGAAAGGAAAAAAGTATATAGCAATGATAACCTAATCTGTCCATTAGACAACTTGAGAAGGAAGGCTAAAGTAAACCTTAAGAAGAAAAAGGAATAAAAATTAGGACAGAATTCAACAAAATTGAAAACAATATGGAGAAAGTCAACAACACTCAGGCCATTTTCTTTTTAAAGATTTTATTTGACAGATAGAGATCACAAGTAGGCAGAGAGGCAGGCAGAGACAGAGAGGAGAAAGAAGGCACCCTGCTGAGCAGAGAGCATGATGTGGGGCTCAAACCCAAAACCCTGAGATCATGACCTGAGCCAAAGGCAGAGGCTTAACCCACAGAGCCACCCAGGCGCCCCCTAAAGCCATTTTTATTCTTTTAGGAAAACTTCAGTAAAATTAAAGAACCTCTAGCCAGGCTAACCAAGAAACAAAGACAGCACAAATTACAAATATCCAAAAAAAAAAAAAAAAAAAGTTCATCACTACTAATACATGGACATAAAAAGGCCAATAAGGGAGTATTAAAGATAACTTTATACACACAAATTTGAAAATTTAGATGTGATGGACCAATGACACATTTACCAAAACTCACAGGAGAAATAGAGAACATTAGTAACCTTTTATCTATAATAAAATTTAATCAATAATTGAAAACCTTCCCCCAAAAGCACCAAACTATTATTTCACAAGCTAATTCTCTGAAGCATTTAAAGTAGAAATAACACTTAGTCTCTGAAATCTCTTCAAGAAGATAAAATCAGGAATATCAATCCTTGTGCATGTTGTGATGTCAGCATAACCCAGGTAGCAAAATCAGATACAAATATTACAATAAAAAAGATGTGTTTTCTCAGAAAACACAAGCAAAAATCCTCAACAAATCCAAAAACATATGAAAAGAATTATGCACCAAGACCAACTGGAATATAGATTTTAAGTATATGAGACTGTTTTCAACATTCAAATCTGCAAATATAATCTACCATATCGACTGATTAAAATTTAGATGATCATATTTAGATCATATTTAGATGCAGAGAATTTTAAAAATCCTGTACTGATTCCTGATAAAATTTTCACATATTTTTTAATTGAGAAGCATTCTAAAAAATACCTTATCAGTGTTCTTCAAAACTGTCTGGATCACCAAACACAAGGAAGGTCGGAGAAACTGGCATAGACAACAGGAACCTAAGGAGACATAAATGAATAAATAAAGTTCCCTGAAAGGATCCTGAAACAGGAAAAAGAAAAAAAAAAGACATGAAATAAAACTAAGAAAATCTGAAAAACTATGTACTTTCATTAATTGTGACAAACAGGCCATACTAATATAAAATACTAATAATAAAAGAACCTGAGTGAAGGGTTCATGTAGACTCTCTGTTACTTTACAACTTTTCTATAATCTAAAACACTTCCAAAGTTTAAAAATTTTATTTCAAAACAGCCAACAAAAATTGGAATAAATCAACTCATATATTTGTTTCAAATATTTCCTTTTTTTAAAAAGAATATGTAAGTTTTGGCACAAATCTCAATGTTATTTTTTGAGAATGAGATGGTAAATGAATTTAGAGGAATAGGCGGAAAGAAAAATATGATGAGGGGCACTTGAGTGGCTCTGTCATTAAGGCCCTGCCTTCAGCTCAGGTCATGATCGCAGGGTCCTGGAATCGAGCCCTGCATTGGGCTCCCTGCTCAGAAAGAAGCTTGCTTCTCCCTCTCCCATCCCACCTCCTTGTGTTCCACCCCCCCCATTAAATAAATAAATAAAATCTTTTAAAAAATATGATGAGATAATAGTAGAGCAGCATACAAGTGTAATGTGGGGGTTTGTTATATGTTTGTTAAAGACAGCTTTCATTTTTTTTTCTTTTCAAATTTTTATTTAAATTCTACTTAGTTAACTAGAGTGCAATATTATCTAATTATCACACCTATATATCTAGTATAACATACAGTGTTATATCTATATAATATATATCTAACATAATCTAATATATCTAGTTAACATACAATACAATATTAGTTTCAGGAGTAAAATTCAGTGATTCATCACTTATAATACCCAGTGCCCTCCTTAATACCTGTAGCCCATCTCCCCCACCCATTTTCTCTCAAGCAACCCTCAGTTTGTTCTCTAAGAGTCCCTTACAGTGTGTTTCCTTCTCTTTCTTTTCTTTACTTTTTATCCCTTCTCATATCTTCATGTTTTATTTCTTAAACTCCACATGAGTGAAATTATATGGTCTTTGTCTATCTCTGACTTATTTCCTTTGGTATAATACATTCTAGCTCCATCCATGTTGTTGCAAATGTCAAGATTTCATTCTTTTTGATGGCTAATATTTTATCACATATATATATATACCACAACTTCTTTATCCATTCATCAGTTGATGGACATTTGAGCTCTCTCAATAGTTTGGCTATTGTTGGTAATGTTGCTATTAACATAGGGGTACATGTATCCCTTCAAATCTGTAGTTTTGTATCTGTTGGTTAAATACCTAGTAGTACAATTGCTGGATCATAGGGTAGTTCTACTTTTAACTTTTTGAGGAAGCTCCATACTATTTCCAGTATGGCTGCACCAATTTGCATCCCACCAACCATGGAAGAGGCTTCCCCTTTCTCCCCATCTTCATCAACACCTATTGTTTCTTGTGTTTTTCATTTTAGCTGTTCTGACCGGTGTGAAGCAGTACCTCATAGTGGTTTTGATTTGTGGTTCCCTGATGATGAGTGATGGTGAGCATCTTTTCATTTGTTTGTCAGCCTTCTTCTTTAGATGTCTTCTTTGGAAAAGTGTTAGAGACAGCTTTCAATTTGATTTTTTTAAATGTCCTTAAAAGAAAAGAACTATAAATTTGCCCTCTGTCCTCTACAACCTTTTTTTTAAACATGAAAATTTCCTTGATTTTTACATTTGAATTTTCAAGTATTTTCAGACCTTAAAAGGTGCAATGACTGTACCATTATTCAAACACATGTCTTCATTTTATTTATTTTTTATTTTTTTAAGATTTTATTTATTTATTTGACAGAGAGAGACAGCCAGAGAAAGAACACAAGCAGGGGGAGTGAGAGAGGGAGAAGCAGATTCCCCACTGAGCAGGGAGCCTGATGTGGGACTTGATCCCAGGACTCCGGGATCATGACCTGAGATGAAGGCAGACGCTCAATGTGTGTCTGTGTGAATGTTGTATATGTGTTTTTTGGTATAATATATATTTTTGCCAACAAATTCTATGAATTACTCATAGTTTTGAAATGTGTCTAGATGAAATGTTTTGTATGACTGCTTCTCTGAAGGTAGAGTCAAGTGGATTGCTTCCACATGCTCCATGAGAAAAAATAGTTTAGTTCTGGGTTCATTATTACTTCATGCCATTTGATTTGCCCCATTTAATCTAAAAGCATGAAATAAAATATCTTTCACATACTAAATGCTTGGGAGTGTGTGTGTGCACGTGCATGCGCACATGTGCTTGTCTTTGGGGCACTGCTACAACTTTTGATATTTTCCCCTGTGATACAAAGCCATTAAAGTTATATTAATATAACAAAATCATATAAACACATAAAAAGAGTATTGATTGGTACTTTTTTCTTTCTTTCTTTCTTTCTTTTTTTTTTTTTTTAAAGAACACATAGAACAGTTTAGTGGAAGCTAGAGATACTGCTTGTCTTTCTTACTCAAGGGAGGGAACTGATACTATGGTTTTTCTTGTTTTCTAACCACTGCTTTCCAGGAAGGTAGAAAATAAGGGTTGATGTTGCTCTTAAAATCCAAGTTGAACTGTCTCTTGATTTAATCCTCTCAGCATAAACCAGCAACAGCTCTTCTCCTGGCTTATTCTGAAATATTCTCAGCGGATTATAAAATATGTTTGAAAGAAGCAAATTTATGTTTGGACAGTTCTGCAAGTTAGAAGATCTCTCCCAAATCCTGAACTGCATTACCTTTCTCTTTGTCTTTCACCCCTGTATCTGTTTCTGGGCTGCTTTAAAAAAAAAAGAAAAGGAGAAGGAGAAAGAAAGAAAGAGAGAGAAAGAAAGAAAGGAGGAAGCATAATCTAACCTTTAGTGACTTGGTGTCCAAAGCAATTCATCATAATGATAACTGCTTTCAGAATGTTTTCCAAAATGTCCACATCTATAAAAAGGTTAAGACAAAAAGTAGTTGTATGAAATGTTATAAATTCTAAAAATGATGAGAGCATTTTTAAGTAAGGAATGAATTTTGAATATGATAATGTTCTTGGTTTAAGATCATTTTGAAAACAGTGCTCTTCAAAAATGATACTGAAATTATAAATTATAGTTTTAGTAAATACAATGGATATATATAATGATTTTTTTCCTATAATTTTTTTAAAATAGAGAGTTTGATGCAAAGTGTAGATTTGCACATTTTTCCCCACGTTTACAACCATATTTATTGTTAAAAAGAATAGCATACACTTTATTTTTTATAGAATATTGAGAATACACAACAAAATGTGTGGCATATTTTAAAATAATAAAAGCACAAGTTAACAAATATGTTTGGTAGATGATACATTTGTTAAATATTGTCTAATGTATAATAACAAATAAACTTTTCATGACATTTATGAAAAAAAAAATTACCCTTGAAGTAATTTATATTTTTTTCTTTTAAAATGTGTCTGAGTTGCTTATGGTTTCTTGCTCTTCGATAGATAATTGTAGGTAGATAAATAGAAAGATATAGGAGTTTTTAGGTAGAATTTGAAATATATAACAACATGATTAGTTTCTCCCTATTTTATTTTCCTTGATCTTATTTACCTGTGATTTAGGTGAATAACAGCCACGACAATTTATTAGATGGCCATTCTTCTTTTCAAACTCTAAAACTTTATTAGAGGCAAACTGTATATTTAGAGTAGAAATCAAAAGTTGAACAAAGAAAGGAAAATAAAAATTTTGGTGTGACCAGTTTTACAAAACACTATGGATTAATTTTGACTTTCACACCATAAACTTTATATCCAGGCAGAGGAATTCATTGTGTTGCAGGTTAAGCAACATTAAATTTTAAAACACCACCATGATTTCATCCTATGAGCATTTGAGAAACTTTTATATTTTAGCCCAGATGCATATTTAATGGGTTATACTCTACTAGGCAGCAGCAGCATTATGAAACTTCTGAATAATTGAGGTCTATGGGAATGACATATAGGAATGTTATTAGGATTTTTCATTTTTTATTACAGTCAATTAGACACTGATATGCTAATAACTTTTGAGATTGTGCATTTATCTGCTTAAGAGAGCAGGCAGGAAAAAAATTATCTGTGTTCTATACCACAGAATATAGTAGCATAAAAATATTCACCACCAAAATCTCAAAGATCTTGTTTACTCAGCAGATTAAGAGAACTCTGGTGACAAGAGGGACAAATGAGTTAGCTGTTATTCACCAAGCCTCTTAAATAACGTTAATGGATACAACATTTAAATTACTAGTCTTAGTAAATCTGTACCTTTCTGATAATTTATGCCTGCTCAGGCAAAATGCAAGCATGTTATTTTGAGGCACACTGCAGGACTCTTGGGGTCCTACTCCCCAGGACTGTAATTGTAGTTTGCAAAAATTATGCATCAGTATCAGGTAATGTGCTAATGAATCAGCTAGCCTTCTCTACATTTAAAGTTAGTAGAAACATTAGCTTTTATTTTTCAGAGCTTTATCCAGTAAGTCACATTATGATCTGGCTGTCTTGGAGCACAGTCTGCTCCCTTCATGATATCATTTCAAGTGATTTAGATGTCTGAATCTCACATTGTGTTTTCTTGGTTTCTGCCCCTTGTTCTCACTTCAACCTTCACTCAATTAGGCTGGCCCATCCACTCATTTATCACATCTTTGCCCATAAAGAAAGCACCCAGCGCCATGCCAGGTTATGCCAATAACTGGTATCTTCTGAAACCTCTCTCCTTGGTTTTTAGATGGTTAACTTCTCAATGTGTCACAACATGACCTTTTCTCTGTGCATTGACCTCTGGTGCATGTTCCACTTTTTGTAAGTGTTATATAAGTATATACTAGTCATATTGGACTAGGGTTGACCCTAACGTCCTCATTTTAACTTAATCACCTCTAAAGAACTCATCTCCAATGATGGTTACATTCTGAGGTACTGGGTTTGGGACTTCAAAATATGAATCTGAAGGGACACATCTACATCTATGCTCATAACAAGGGTCTTGCTGTATAAAATTAAATTCAGTCAGAAAATGCCAACATACATAAACATCTTGAGAAGAGAGAATGCAGAGAATCGTGGATCATAATGGCTAGAGAAAATATTTGAATGGAGCCAGGAAGTGGCAAGAGAGATCATAAGGCAAGCAGAACCAGATCATAACATCCTTAAAGATAAGTGATTACCAAAATCCACAACCTTTTATTGCTCCTGAGTCATGTGCTGGCTTGAGTTTGAGGTTCCTTTTCATCTAGATGTTGCCATGGAACTGATTTCCAGACAATAGAATATGGACTTCATTTCCAGGCTTTCAGAAAGTAACTGTGCCTTATTATGTCGTTTTATGAATTTTTTGTTTTCTCCCTTCTGATGATAGGAGCAGACTAGATGGAGCAAAAAAAGATGGAAAGAATGTGGACCTCTGAATCAATATGTGAGAGGGGCTCTCTGAAAAACCAGTAAAATCCACGTGGCTGATTAATAAAGCAAAAAATTAACATCTGTTACCAAGTCATTGTATGCATTAGGGAGTTTATTTGATACTACAGCCTAATCTATTAATCTATCCTAATTCATCTATGTAATTGGATTTACACAATTCCCGAAGACACCTTTATGCAATTCCTGAAGAATGGAGTGGGTAATTTAAAAACAGCAGATAGGCTAAGAATTCCAGTACTATGTTAAATAGTTACGGTGAGAGTAGACAGCCTTGTATTTTTCCTGGCCATACGGGAAAGGCTCTCAATTTTTCCCCATTCAGGATAATATTACCCATGGCTCTTTTATATGTGGTCTTTATGATGTTGAGGGATGTTCCATTTATCCTTACTTTATTGAGGGTTTTTATGAAAAACACTGTATTTTGTCAAATATTTTTTCTACATCTGTTGAGAGGATCATAGGGCTCTTATCCTTTCTTTTATTAATATGATGTATCATATTGAATGATTTGTGAATATTGAACCATCCCTGCAGCCCAGGAATAAATCCCACTTGATCATGGGTGAATAATTCTTTAAATGTACTATTGAATTCAATTTGCTAGTATTTTGTTAAGAATTTTTGCATCCATGTTCATCAGAGATATTGGTCTGTAATTCTCCTTTTTAGTGGGGTCTGTCTGACTTTGAAATCAAAGTAATACTGGCTTCAGAGAATGAGTTTGGAAGTTTTCCTTTCCCTTTCTTTGGAACAGTTTGAGAAAATAGGTATTAACTCTTCTTTAAATGTCTGGTAGGTTCCCCTGGGAAGCCATCTGGCCCAGGACTTGGGTTTGTTGAGAGATTTTTATTTTTTATTATTTTATTTTTTTTTTATTTTTTAAAGATTTTATTTATTTATTTGACAGAGAGAAATTACAAGTACACTGAGAGGCAGGCAGAGAGAGAGATAGGGAAGCAGGCTCCCTGCTGAGCAGAGAGCCCAATGCGGGACTTGATCCCAGGACCCTGAGATCATGACCTGAGCCGAAGGCAGCGGCTTAACCCACTGAGCCACCCAGGAGCCCCAGTTGAGAGATTTTTAATTACTGATTCAATTTCTTTGCTGGTTATGGGTCTCCTCAAATTTTCTTTCTTTCTGTTTCATCTTGGTAGTTTGTAAGTTTCTAGAAATTTGTCCATTTCTTCGAGTTTGCCCAGTTTATTGGCATATAATCTTTCATAGTATTCTCTTAAAATTGTTTGAATTTCTGTGGTGTTGGTTGAGATCTCTCCTCTATCACTTATGATTTCATCTACTTAGATCCTTTTTATTTTCTTTTTGTTAATTTTGTCTAGGGGTTTATCAATTTTGTTGATGCTTTCAAACAACCAGCACTTAGTGTCATTAATCTATTCTAGTATTTTGTTTTGTTTCTATATAATTTCTGCTCTAATCTTTACTATTTCCCTTCTTCTGTTTTCTTTAAGCTTTGTTTGCTCTTACTTTTCTACCTCCTTTATGTGTAAGGTATCAAAAAGAAATAAAATGCATCCAAATTGGCAAGGAAGTCAAACTCTCACTCTTCGTAGATAACATGATACTCTACATAGAAAACTCAAAAGACTCCACCAAAAATTTGCCAGAACTCATACAGGAATTCAGCAAAGCTACAGGATATAAAATAAATGTGCCGAAATCTGTTGCATTTCTATACACCAGTAATAAATCAGCAGAAAAAGAAATCAAGGAATCGATCCCACTTGCAATTCCATCAAAAATAATAAGATACCTAGAAATAAATCTATCTAAAGAAGTATAAAAACTCTACTCTGAAAACTATAGAACACTTCTGAAAGAAATTTAAGAGGACATAAATAAATGGAAAGACATTCCATGCCCATGGACTGGAAGAAAAAACATTCTTAAAATATCTATACTACCCAAAGCAATCTGCACATTTAATGCAATCCCTATCAAAACATCATCATCATTGTTCACAGAGCTAGAAAAAAACAATCCTAAAATTTGTATGGCACCACAAAAGAACCCAAATGCCAAAGCAGTTCTGAAAAAGAAAAAGAAAACTGGAGGATTTCAAGCAATACTATGATGTTGTAGTCATCAAGACCGTATGGTACTGGCATGAAAATGGACACATGGGTCAATGGAACAGAATAGAGAACCCAGAAAAGGACCCACAACTATATGGTCAATTAACCTACAAAGTAGGAAAGCATATACAATGCAAAAAAGACAGTCTTTTCAACAAATTGTGTTGGGGAAAAGTGGACAGCAAATGCAGAAGAATGAAACCAGACCACTCTCTTATTCCATACACAAAAATAAATTGAAAATGGATGAAAGACCTTAATATGAGACAGGAAACCATCAGAATCTTAGAGGACACAAGCAGCAACCTCTTTGGCATCAGCTGTAGCAACTTCTTACTAGACACATATTTGGAGGCAAGGGAAAACAAAAGCAAAATAAACTACTGGGATTCATTAAGATAAAAATCTTCTGCACAGCAGAGAAAACAATCAACAAAACTAAAAGGAAACCTAAAGAATGGGAGAAGATATTTACAAATGACACATATGATTAAGGGTTAGTATTCAAAATCCACAAAGCTCTTATCAAACTGAACACCCAGAAACCAAATAACCCAGTCAAAAAATGGGCAGAAGACATAAATATACATTTTTCCAAAGAAGACATACAAATGGTTAACAGACACATGAAAATATGCTCAACAGAACTCATGACCAGAGAAATACAAATCAAAACCACAATGAGATAGCACCTCACACCTGTCAGAATGTGTAACAGTAACAACACAGGAAAGAACAGGTGTTGGTGAGGATGTGAAAAAAGGGAAACCCTCTTATACTGTTGGTGGGAATGCGCACTGTTACAGACATTCTGGAGAACAGTATGGAGGTCTTCAAAATGTTAAGAACAGAACTAGCCTGTGATCCATCAAGTGCACTACTAGGTATTTACCCAAAGGATACAAAAATACAAATTTGAAGGGATACATGCATCCATGTCTATAGCAGCATTTTCAATGATAGCCTAACTATAGAGAGCCCAAATTTCCACTAACTAATGAATGGAAAATGAAGAGGTAGTATATGTATACAATAGAGTATTACTCAGCCATCAAAAAGAATGAAATCTTGACATTTGCAACAACATGGATGGAGCTAGAGAGTATGCTAAGCCAACTAAGTCAGTCAGAGAAAGACAAATACTGTATGATATCACTCAAATGTGGAATTTAAGAAAAGAGATGAACATATGGGAGGGGGAAAAGAAAAAAAGAACAGAGGGAAACAAGTTTAAGAGACTCCTAAAGATAGAGAACAAAATGAGGGTTGAGGGAGGTGGGTGAGTGGTAGAAGGGCTAGAAGGGTGATAGGTATTAAGGAGGGCACTTTTTGTGATGTGCCCTGGGTGTTGTATATAAGTGATGAATCACTGAATTCTGCTCCAGAAACCAATACTGCAATGTATGTTAACTGCCTAAAATTTAAATTTAAAAATATATATAAAAAATAAAAAAATTAAAATTAAATGAATTAAACATAAAGATTATCTCCCTCTCCTTCTGTCCCTCCCCTCAAAATACCTTCCACCTCCCCCACACTTTAAAAAAAAAATAAAAAGGAGTTTTTTGTCTTATTTCTAAAAGTTGTAATCATTTCTTTTTCAGATAAATTTGGTCATTAGTATAGTTTCTTACCCTTTAGTCATATTTCTATCTTATCTTTAAGTTTTTAAATATTGTTTAAAATACCCATTTTATATTTTCCTCAGTAATTCTAACTTCTGAATTACTTTTGAGTTTTCCTTCTGTTGTCTGTTGTGTGTGCGTGTGCATGCCTGTGTTAACCATGTATATTTTTCAGAGTCTCACAAGAAAATTGATGTCACTATAAAAATCGTAAGCAAAACAAAATAAAACAAAAACAACAAAAAACTAATTAATTAGTAAAATAAAGGCTTATGCTAACTTGAAAGGGCTGGTATGCCAAGTGTCAATGATTCTACCCATGGTTTTCAGAAAATCCTGAAATGTACCAATTGCTAGGATCTCTAGCCCATGTTTTCACCTTTCTGAAAATCTTAACAAGGATGATTCAGGTTGCTATGGGGAAGCTGTGAGAGAAGAGGCAGGATGTTGCAGTTCATGCTTTCTCATGTAGCTCATTTGGATAACCAAGTGAGCAATTCTCAGAAGAACATCTCCACTAGTGGAAGAACCCTACAGCTGTGTCATCTAGTAGACTATTTTTTATTCTCTTCAACTTTTCAGATTTTATATGGTTGCTTCTTCTATGTGAAATTTAACTAGAACTTTCATCAAAGAATTCTAAGTAATGGAATACATTAAAGATCTTTGAAAAGCAAGAATAGTAATTGGTATCAATTGACAATATATATCAAGGTGGTACTTGCATGGTTTTTTTTATTTTCCAGATATTTTATGATATATTTATACTATGAGATGTGTTTTTTTTTTAATTTTTGGGAAGGTTTACTTGAGGAAAAACTTGAGGCCAATATTGAAGTTCATTTATTCTAGAGAAATTGCTCCTGTTTCTGACATTTCATATAGAAGTATAACAAATAGATTGTTTGCTTGATATTGCCACATATTCAGAGTGTGAATTTGGTGCAAACCTGTTCTGATGTCGACTTGAGGATACAGAACCTAACGAAAAAAGTTTCCCATCCTAAAAGCCAAGGTTTATACAGTCACGAACTATATGTACTTTGGAATTGAGTTGGCAATTACAGTTAAACACTGTAGTGAGGATTAAGTCTTCTTGGATCCCAGTTTAATGGGGCAAGAGACCTCTTAAGAGTTTCTGCACATCTCAGTAGGCAATGGGCTTTATTCACAGTGACCTGAAAGTTAATAAGGTTTATCAAATATCTTCAAGGCAAAAGTAAGCTTTAGTGCTTCACCGACCTCCCTGGAACCCCCTTTCATCTCATTTTTGGATTCTGAATATCATGTATCTCCTTTCCAATTTATTAAGTTAAAACATATTTTGTCCAGCATCCAACATATTTTGTTCAGTTGTTTTCAGCGTGATGATGGATAGTTAATCTACCACATTGCTACAAATAAAAGTCCATAGGTATTTTTTAAGGCATAGAAAAATATACACCCTGAATGGAAAATGATCACAAAATTATTAGAACATTTTATGATAGTGAATTCACTCAAGATAACACAAATTAGACAATATATATAAATATATGTAGACAAATATTTTATTTACAAAAGTTTGAGAAACTATTTTAGTCAGAAGTACCAATGCTTACTTTAACAAAAAAAAAAAAAAAAAGTATATCTGTGCTTGGCAGGCATTAGCTAACAAATACCAACATCTTGTACTTGACTTTCCACCTTTCCACTTTACCTGATGTGGGTGAAATTACTTTCCATTCAAAGTAAGATAAATTCCACTTGGAGTATTTAAGAGCAAAAACATCTCGCATAATATAACATACAAAGATAGAATTATTCGAGTTTATTATTTTGATTTTTGCATCTTGATTTCATGATCATGTCTTTATTTTTCTCAAGTTACCTCCCCTCATGTTTCTATGACAAATTTGTCATTTTCAGATGACACATTCAATATGATGATTCTTGAAGTAAGACATACCATAAGAGACTCTTAATCTCACAAAACAAACTGAGGGTTGCTGGGGAGGTGCGGGGGGGTGGGGAGAGGGTGGTTGTATTATGGACATTGGGGAGGGTAAGTGCTATGGTGAATGTTGTGAAATGGGTAAGCCTGATGATTCCCAGACCTGTACCCCTGCAGCAAACAATACATTATATGTTAATAAAAAAAATTTTTTTAAGAGATTACATGTCACTTTTTTGAGAACGAGTAGAATTTACCTGAGGATTTACTCTTTGGTGCCATTGTCAGATTTATGCTATTGCAAATGTGACTTTCCCATTCACTGGCAAAGGCAATCATATTACTATGGTGAATTTAAACTAGTTAGAACACACACCTGTGCATCAAACAAGGTATTGAACCAAGGGGTAAAAACATTTTTAAAAATCACATTTACGTTAATATGTAAAATGAAGAAAGGTATGTTTGTTGATGGATAATAATAGATAAAGAAAATTATGAGTAGTATCAAATTTTAGAAATTCTGAGTAAAGATTCTCTTCAATTATCCTTTATAATACCAGAAATTCCTGAAGTCCAGTAACAGGTATGGTGGAAACCTCAAACTATCTTCTATGCACCAAATTATTTTCATTTATACACCATATCTTACATAATGCTCAGAGCCGTCAAATGAAATGTCCATGAGAATTGCCCAAATTTTGTATACTGGAAAATATGTTTTAGAAAGACAAAGCAACAGGTACAGCTTCCCATATGTATTTAAGCACACAAAAGCAAATACAAAAATGAGTCATAACAAACATGCTTATTTTAATATATTTTAATATAGTACTTATTCATTGCAACAAATATCAACTTTTTCTCTAATGGCTGGGCCCATCTAATTTGCATCTGCACATGTGAAAACATCAAATGTTGGTACATCTTGTTCTTAATGAAAAATGAGAATGAGGTTTATAACATCTGGGCTAATGTTGTGCAGGTTTTGTACTATATCATGAATCTAATATAGGCTCGATAGTGCTTGTGCAATCCTTCAGCCGATGTTGAAGGAAAATTTTACTAGAATAGGAAAATTACAAATAGCTAAGTATTTGTGGACTCATTTGTCTATCCTCATTAGTTCCTTGTAGTACAGATATTTGATGAAAGATCTAACAGGAAAATGACTGTAGGAGGAAAAAGGAGATAAAGTACTGATTTTAAGGAATTTCATTACAAAGGTGTTTCTGGAGGAGGATCCTGTCTTCTCTTTGGTTTTAAAAATGATTAGGATTTGCCATTTAAGTTTACAGAAACAATTATGCAGGCTTATAAAAAAAAAATTGCCCATTACTCTGCTACTCCTTCTTTTGCCTAGAAACAACTGGAAGGACTTCTTGGAAATTTTTTTTTCTTTTGTTATTTTAAGCATTAGCTCACCTCTTGGTAACACTCTGAAAAGAGACAGCAACTCTCAATATTCACTTGATACCTTATTGATAAGTCACATATTCAGGGAGTAAAAACTAAAGAGTGCATAAATGACCATAGAATAGAGCCAAATAAACACAGAGTATTTTCTTCTGAGTTCCGTCCACGCTTATCAACCATTAAGTTTCCTTTTTGTTTAGTTTGGTTTGGCTTGAATAGCATTCAGAAAGAAAACTCCCTTGGGCTTCTAAGGTGTGATTTATAACAAACATTAAGTTTAAAATTAGTTTTTTGTTGGAATTTCCCTGAGAGTCAAGTCCCCTTAGGAAATTACTACCCTCACTTGAACCTTCATGGTCTGTAGCAGATGAATTATGGCTCAAAGAAAGATGTTCGTTAAAAGAAAGTTGAGAAGGATTGGGAAAATCAAGGAGGTGGCAGAAAACAATATTCTGATTTAATCTGTTCAGCCAATATCTGAAAGAACTGAGTTCCCTCATCCACACCAGAAAATGCATTTATTTGGGAAAAACACAAATAAAAAGGAAGAGCATCATCTTTCAACAGCCACATGTATTCCACATTTCCCTCAGGACAAAGCAAGTAGGCTTCCCTAGAGAACTTAATTCAGTGGCTTTCAGACCTTTCAGTGCTAGATTTTGGAAACTAGTTCAGGATAAAATAAGCAATGGATAAAACCAAAGAATGAGACAAATTCAATCCCCAAGAGGGATTGCGCCTCAATCAAAGTTTATCTCTAGTTATATTATTTATACCCAAGAAACTAATTTTCACAGTGACAGAAAGATTTTAGGCTTTGTCTTGTTGAGAAATGGATGAATGGGGCTTTAAATGCTTTCATATATAATTAATTTTAAAAACATTTAACCATAAGTACTCTTTTTATTCAAAAACTTTACAGTAAATGAATTTTAATGAAAATTTGGATAAAATTGCACCCTAGAATAATGAGTAGAACAAGATTGTATTGTATGGAGAGGTACTACTACTTGTCCAGTCAATATCTTTGAGGCTTTCATTTGCGGAATCTTGTCTGTACAGGTATCATATGTGAGCATGTAATGGTAGTGGCTAGGTATCCCTAGCCTTCTTGGGATTAGTATAAGCTCCCGGATAGGTATAAAGAGTTTGATACTGACTATTTTGGGGCTAGAGTTACTGAATCATGGAAAAGTATATACAGTTGCTATTTGACTGCAGTCATGTTTTTATTAGCTAAAATAACTGTCTTTTTCTGAAGAAATGCATCTTCCAAACGTTTTTTCTTTAGACATACTTTAGTATGGGAAAGAGGATTGTAAAGCTTTAAAGAATTACCATTCCTCTGATCATACGGACATCTCTACTTCAAAGTTCTGTTTGAGATATATTTAGTTTTTGAACCTCACCACACCAACATTTTACCTCATTTATAATTTTTCCTTGAATGAAATGAAATGAAATTCATTTAGCCAAATGAAAATTTGGCTAAAGAAAATAAATCCTGGACCATTTGAATGTGGGATTTGGAACAATGCTTGAGAGAAAAATTAATTTTTTGAGACTTTGTTTAAAAGAGAGAGACGGAGACCTCATTCTGTCTAATTTGCATTATCAGAGTTAATTTGTTTTTCTTTCAGACATAGTGGATACAGCGGGCAGAGGTTTCAAGATGACTTGACTTTGCTTGGGTAGAGGTCGGAGGCTGCGGGTGGAGGCTGCGGGTGGGAGAATCTGAGAATCAGCTTTACTTTACAGTCTTCAATGGAAGACAAGAGATTTAAGTACAAGGACCGTTGGCTTAAGAACTTTCTAAGGTTTACAATTGCCCCATCTCTAAATTGTTTATATCTGTTTCCCTCTAGTGATTTGCCTTAAGACACAGAATAAGGAAACTGTATGCCAGAGAAAGATACTGTATTATCTAACATACATGAGGAATCAAAAAATTGTACTCACAGAAACATAGGGCATTAGAGTGGTGGTTTCCAGGGGCTGAGGGGTTGGGAAATGAGTAGAGTACAAACTCTCAATTTGTAAAATAAGTTCTATGCATCTAAGGTACAGTACAGTGACTAAAAACACTGTATTGTATACTTAAAGACCAAGCTTTAATGGCTTTACCATAAAAAAAACAACAAATGGTCATTATGGGAGGTGAGGATGAGTTAACTAACCTTGACATGGTAAACACTTTGCAATAGATATGTGTATCAAATCGTCACATTGTACACCTTAAATTTACACAATGTTATCTGTCAATTATATCTCAAAAAAGCTGGCAAAAATAAAATAAATAAATAAAGGAGATAGAAAACTCTTTGAGTGCTTGTCTCTGAGACCAGCATAAGTAGGGATTCAGTCTGGTCTCCAGGTTCATTGGTAAAGGGGAGAGAGATCCCCCATGAATACTTCCGGTGGTGGAGGCTGCTGGGGTGACAGAAAAGCTGTCTGTATACACAGCCCTAGATTGGCAGGTGGGAAGAAAATCGAAGGAGATAATCCAAAGGTGAGAAGGGATGCCATGACTCAGCAGTTACAAGAAAGCCTGAAGGAGGACTAAGGCAACAGGCAAAGTGACAGAACACTGGACTGTATGTGTGACAGCAGGCATTAGCACGGACGTATTCTACTGCAGCTTGCTCCTGTAGGATTTAGATCTTCAGGAAAGGGAATCCATTCTAAGCTATTAAAATGGAGTCAAACACTAAAAATTAATTTTTTATTTTGAAATTTTATAAAGTCTAGAAACTTCTGAAATCCTAAAGTTGAGGAGCAGCTTCTGCTGTGTTTTTGCCCAACGCATGATCACCTAAATTGCATCCTTTGTACTTCTCTCTGCTCTCTCCTCACGTCTTTTGCCAGGGTGATCTTTTAAGACTTTTAGTGGTTTAACTGATTTCATCCACTACCTGTAGGATCACCTGTAGGGCAATGAACTGCAACATTGTTGCCAGTTTTTCCATTTCTGTACAATTTCCTCCTTGGCAACCTCTATCTGCTCAAGTTAAAGACACGTCCAGCTACACTAGTTTCCTTAGACTCTCACGGAGCACCACCTTTAGCTACTGTACAATACCATCTGCCATGTGTATTATGCAGACACGAACAAAGGTCATTTCTCAGCTACATATCATGGGGGGAAAGTATATTTTATTTGTTATCTCTTCAGTAATTAACACTATGCCTAATAGTAGGAGCTCATTAAATGGTGAAGTATTTAACGTGTGGAAGAGAAGAAACTGAAGAAGAAGGTCCCATACTATGCCTCAGCAGTGACAGGAATAAAGGGAATTCAGGTTAGGGAAGACAATTCATATGATATAGAGACCTTGAAGGAATCTAGGGAGGCAGAACATCTGCACACACAGGTGGCAATTACGAAAAGACACAGTGAGAAGGTGCCATCTACAAGCTAAGGACAGAGGCCTGGACCAGACCCTTCCCCTAAGGCCCTCACAGGAAACCAACTTGTTGACACTTTGATCTTAGCTTTCTTGTCTCCAGAATTTTGAGAAATAAATTTCGTTGTTTAAGTCACACAGCCTGTGCTATTTTGTTACAGTAGCCCTAGTCAACTAATTCAGATTTTAATATGTAATATTAGTACGTACAGATATTAGCATGTATCACTTGGTATATCTAGAGGAGAAAACTACCTCTATAAAATAAAAAAACAAAAACAAAAATTGTGGGTCTTCTACGTGAAGAGTAGAACAGAGTTCAGTTTTAAGCCTGTCTGCATAATCCTAAAGAGGAAAAACTCTGATGAGAAGTTGCTGTTTTTCATCAAGATTTAAATGCAATTATAGTAAAACCATGTTTGTTTGCACTAGAGTCAGATGTTTAAACAAGTCGATAAATTTTGGGGAACACAGGAAGGAAAAATGCTTTGTTTACTTTTATTTCCACATTAATTTTAGTACTGACAGAGGATGACAAAGTGATAGCCTTAGAGACCACTAAAATCATTTCATTCACAAAATGGGTATTTTATGAGTAAGTGCTCTGCCGATCGCTCCTCTGTCAAGAGGGTTGCTTAGGGCTCAGCAGATGGCCACTGGAGTTGGAAAACATCTGTTCACTCTCTCTCCTTTTGTCAGTCCAGAACCCACAAAGATAAAGGCTTTTGTATAATGATATTATCTGCCTACGAAGACCATGTTATATCTGACAGGGATCAGAAAATTTCAGTAGTTTTGATGTATGCAATTCAAATAGTTCCAAGGTATGAAAACATTTCAACGAAATAATAGACACTATATCCTATAAGAAAGGGCAGCAAATATAAGGTCATGGGTTGACTGAACTTATTAAAGTAACGCACAAGTCAAAACAGATTTGCACCTAGGGAATGAGTTCAGATTTCGAAAACCTGCATTTGTTCCAAACCCTACAACAACTTTCTACTGTAAGTTTGGCTTGTACAAATGAGTTTTAAAATAGAAGCATAAAAGCTTACAAAGAATTAAATACCTTTTAAAGCCAGGCTTTCACTGGAATATGCTTTCTCAGACGAAAAACAATTGATCTGAAAATATTAAGCACCTGCTTGGCTCACGCAAAGTAGTTAGGTATTAGAGTTGGCAACAATAGAGTAGAATTTCCGCCTTTTAGAGCTTCAAAGGTTTTAAAACAAAAGACATGCCAAAAAAGTAAGAGTAATAGGGAAAGCATTCATAAATCACAACTGCATGGTCCACGCAGTCAGCTGTAAATGTAGTCACATAAGGTCTCAAGGAGAAGAAAGTCCTTTTAGGTGAATTCTGAGGGACAGATTGTGACAGGGAGGTAGGAAACAATCATTACATTGTAAAAGTATTGTTACAAAAAGAACAGAGTCAGAATCCAATGACTGGGTTCAGATAGACTGGATGGAATAGTCCAGTGGTTTTCAATCATTTTTAAGACATCTACTAGAATATATTTTGTTACATTTCATTTTGATTTAATTTTACATTGACAGAAAAGTCACAAAAATAGCCCTGTGTCCTCTACATACTTTATTTACATTCACTGGTTATTGATAATTTTCCTCTTAACATTCTTTAGAGCGCATCTGTAATGTCTGCCCCTATAGATGGTATAGGTTCGCATCTTGCTTTTTATGGCCCAGCCCCACTACCAGCTACCTTCCTGTTCCTTTTTTTTTTTAATTTTTTATTTTTTATAAACATATATTTTTATCCACAGGGGTACAGGTCTGTGAATCACCAGGTTTACACACTTCACAGCACTCACCAAAGCACATACCCTTCCTGTTCCTTTTTCAACAGACAACAGTTTTTAGAAAACAAACCTGGAGAACCAAGTGTATTGACACCTTCTATGCCTTCTTGGGGAACAGACTTGGAAATATGTCTCCCTCTATTGAAAGGTCAAGTTCCTATTGCTGTCTCTAATTTTACCCAACAATTCAGGGCACCTCTTTTTTTTTTTTTTTAAGATTTTATTTATTTATTTGACAGAGAGAAATCACAAGATGGAGAGGCAGGCAGAGAGAGAGAGAGGGAAGCAGGCTCTCTGCTGAGCAGAGAGCCCGATGCGGGACTCGATCCCAGGACTCTGAGATCATGACCTGAGCCGAAGGCAGCGGCTTAACCCACTGAGCCACCCAGGCGCCCGAGGCACCTCTTTTTTTTTATTATTTTTTATTTTTAACTCCTTTCAAAAACAGTGACAAACCTGGTTCTCATTAGCCTCAATATATCTACACATTTGCTTAAACTTAGCAAACACAGAAGACAGCTTTGATAGTGGTAACTGACACCACTAAAAAACAAAAAACTCCTACTGGAGTTCAATATTTCTTTACCATTCCTTTGTTTTTTTTGGGTTTTTTTTTTGAGTTTTTAAATTTTTTATTTTTTATAAACATATATTTTTATCCCCAGGGGTAAAGTGGGTTTTTTTTTTTGAGATAAAATGTAATTAGAGTGAAATGGGCAAAGCTTAAATGTAAAATTTAATGAGTTTTGACAAAAGAATATACTGTTAAGACATAAGATATACATCACCTCAGAAACACATAGCTATTTTCAATCAGTTTCCTTACCCTCCACAGAGGTAAATACTATGACATTTTTCTTTTCCATCATGGATTGGTTTTGCCAGGGCTAGAATATAGTATAAATAGAATTTTACAACATATAATTTTTTGTATCTAGTTCAGCTTCCAATGTGTCTGTGATATACATCTATTTGTGTTTTTTTTTATTGAAAAGCAGTATATTTGTTATATGAATTTACCATAAAATATTTACATATTTTCCATTATAAAAGTAGGGCCACTTCCATTTTTTGACTTCTATAAAGCAGCTCTGGATATTCTTGTGTAAAACTATTTATAGACATGGGATTTCATTGATCTTAGATAAATAACTAGGGTAGAATTTCAGGGACAGATACATTCCTTTATGACAGGCCACCAAACTTCCTATTTCAAAGGGGGTATATTATTTTTATTCTAACCAGCATATATGAGATCTAGTTGTTCCACATCCTGGCCAAGTTTTAGTTTTAGGTGCTGGCAAATTTTAAATTTTAGTCATTCCAGCAAGTGTATATAAATTTGATTTTAATTCACATTTTTTCTAATGAATAATGTTGACTTTTTCTCATGTTTATTGAACACTTGTACATCTTTCTCTGTGAAGCATACAAGTTTTTCTACCCCTTTTACTAGCTTGTTTATCTTCCTATTGTTGAGTTGTTAAGGTTCCTTACACAATTCTTTATGCTGGTCTTTTTTCTGTTATAGGTTTTGCTTGTACATTTTATTTATTTTCCTATGTTGATGAAGTCTGATTTTAATGAAGTCTAATTTATGTCTTATCTTTCTTATTATTCCTTTTTGTGCTCTAAGAAATATTTGCTTCCCTTAGGTTCCACAGAGAATCCACATTTAGAGTTTTAGCTTTAGCATTTAAATTTGGCTCCAACTCAATGTTTCTGTTTGCTACTAAATGGGATTAATTTTTTTATTCCATATGTGCATCCAGTTATTGCAGGGCCATTTGTTTAAAAGATTTCCCTTTCCCCACTGAAATGCTTTAGCATCTCTGTCCAAAATTAAATGAACTTATAAGTGTTTGTCTATTCCTGGCTTCTTTACTTTGTTCCATTGATCTACTTTTTCTGTTTTCATACCAGTATCATTCTGCAGAACTTTTTTTAAAGATTTTATTTATTTATTTGACGGGGAAAGAAACAGTGAGAGAGGGAACACAAGCAAGGGGGATGGGAAAGGGAGAAGCAGGCTCCCTGTGGAGCAGGAAGTCTGATACGGGGTTTGATCCCAGGACCCTGGGATCATGACCTGAGCCGAAGGCAGACTCTTAACCAACTGAGCCACCCAGTCTATATAGCTTAGTTTCACATTAAAACTCACAGCTTCCCAGCTCTTGTCTATCTACATGTGGTCTTCCCTTCACTTTCAGTCTTTAGAACATGCCCTGGCCTCTGGGAATGCAGCCACTCTGGAAAACAGTATGAAGTTTCCTCAAGAAGTTTAAAATAGATCTACCTAAGATCCAACAACTGAAATAGTAGGTATTTACCTCAAAGATACAATTATGGTTATCTGAAGGGGCTCCTGCATACCCCAATGCTTATAGCAACAATATCCACAATAGCCAAAATATGGAAAGAGCCCAGATGTCTATTGACAGATGAATGGATAAAGAAGATATGGTATATATATATACAATGCCATCAATAAAATAAAATAAAATAAAATAAAATAAAATCTTGTCATTTGCAATGGCATGGATGGAGCTACAGGGTGTTATGCTAAGTGAAGTAAGCCAGTCTGAGAGAGACAATTATCATATGCTCTCACTCATATGTGGAATTTAAGAAACAAAACAGGATCATAGGGAAAGAGAAGAAAAAATAAAACAAGACAAAATCAGAGAGAGAGAGAAACCATAAGAGACTCTTAATCATAGGGAACAAACTGAGGGTTGCTGGGGGTAGAATAGGAGGGCGGGGTAACTAGAAGATGTAATGAGCCCTTGGTATTATATAAGACTGATGAATCCTTGACTTCTACCTCTGAAACTAATAATGCATTATATGTTAATTGATTTTAAATTAAAAAATAAATAACAATAGTTTTAAAATAGTTTTTGTATTATATATATATTTAGCTGGTCTAAAAATAAAAGGTGTTCACTGCAGGAGGGAGAAAAAGCCCCCTCCACCAGGGCCCAGGTACAAACGGATGAAATGGGCACCATCCACCTCATGCTATTGCTGGCCGTATCTGCCAACCGGGTTATTCTGAACAACCCTCTGCTCTAGCCAGGGCCACTTAATCCACATCTCTCTATCCACTTTACCCCACTGGAGGAGAAGGCGAGATTTTGTTGAACCATATCTGAAGAGCCTGACACTGACCCACGCACAAGCTTCTACCCATAGTATGAGGAGGAGCTGACCAGGGTTCAGTGGTGTGACATCACCAACATCTTTAAGGAGACCCACTGTAGGCTGGGTAGGAAGGCCACAGGTCCACCTACATGTTTACCTTCAGGTACCCTGTGGAGGTCATTAGTGCGTGGACTGCACAGATGAGCACGGTCTCCTCAAAGAAAGTATAGAAGGTGGATGCGTTTCATGAGTCAGGCATGCGTTGGTCAGCAGGTTGCTAGAGGATAGGAAGGCTATGATGAAGGTCATGGCATGGGGCATGCACACTGCACTGAGCTTTGTTCAGATGCTTCTTGACAGAAAGCACCTGTTCACCAAAGAGCAGCTGTTGGAGCAGATGTACATGGCCCTGGGCAACCATCTTCTTGAACAAGATCACTTCCATTAGCAGGATGTTCTTGGTACATATAACTTGATCCTGTCATAGGCCATTGGCTGTGCTTTTGTCAGACTCTGTCCCCTCCCAGGAACTGACCCCTATTCTGAGTTCTTGACAGATGGTCTCTGCCACAGGGTCATATATTTCCTGAGGTTTTCCATTATAGGCGCCAGGGAGGGAATTATCACAACTCCTCCAGTATATGACTGTACATGAGCCATGAGGGATTCCTTGCCCTGATCTTTCCCTCACACCTGAGGAGATAGCTCTCAATTTGCATTTCTAATTTTTGTTTATGAAATAAAGTCTGTAGTTAGCATATATACATAAACAAACAATCAAAACAAAACAGGATTTACCACTCTTCGTATTCCTATCACCAAAAGGTAAAGGATATTTCAATTGTGTGATTTGTAAACTGGTAAATATCTATATTACCTTTTGCAGGAAGACAGAAAAAGCAAAGAATAATATCATTTAGAAGTTTTAACTGACATGGGAGGGAAAGAAGAGAAAATAATTGAAAAGTTATAAAGAATTTGATTCTGTTCAGTTATCTAATCGATAGACAAAGGAGAGCCAATGTAAGGATCTCACTTTATGATTGTGAGCTTAGATATAGATGTACTGTGCTAAGATACAAAAAGACATTCATATCCAAGTAGCCACAGACCACTGGAAATACACACAATGGATTCATTCATGAGTGAAGAAAGTAGTGTTAAAGAGCTCAGATGTTTAATGAGTAAAAGACAGACACAAAATGTGCTTTAAAAGTCAAGGAAAATGTGGGCTTGGGAATGATTAGGTTTGTGATTTGTGAATCCTCATTCTTTTTGATGGTTGAGAGTAAGGAAGTTAGAAGATGGGGAAGGTAAAGCAAAAAGAAGGAGCTTGGATTGTGAAATATTAATTCTAAGAACTCAGTAATTCAAAAGGAGGGATGCAGTTTGAAGAAAAAAGACTGGCCAAGAGCAGTGTTGTGGCTATCTCTGTGTTTGATTATTTACCTGTTTGGTTAAATTAAGAGTTACAAAGGAGAATGGGAATCGAAGCATACAGGGTACAGGTTGGGCTACGACTGAAAACGTAAGTGGAGAAATTGCTTTTTGGCAGTTGTACAAATGCTTTTTGGCCTGAGGCTGGAGGGTAGGAAGGAGCTAAGAAAATAGAGAGTGAGGAGAGACATCACTTCAAATAACTTTGATTTCTCAATAAATATGTTGGATTCAATTAATATAAGTGAATATAAAACAAAAGTGCAAAAGTTTTGGAACAGATACTGTGGAAGTACAGCCAAGGAGGAATGGAAGTATTATCAAAATCTTTTAGAGTCTAATCGATCTTAGTATATTTCAAATAATAAGAGCTTAAAATATTGATATAGACTATGATTTTCATGAGATATATAATAAGAACAAAACTAAACCAGATAATGAATTATCCAGAATAAATTAAACTATCATAAAGAAGACCAGATTCCCATTCCTGATGACTTTTAAAACATGGTTATCCATAATCTCATCAATATCAGCACTTACTATGCACGTTTTTCAAACCACTTTACTTGGACATACTTCCTCTGAAAATGTTTTTCATAATTTTCTTATATTTCTTCTTTTGTTGCTAACTAGATTACTATTGAAATCCAAAAATATATTGCTTATTAAGTAAACAATGCTTAAAGAAATCACCATTCTGGGGGTGCCTGGATGGCTCAGTAAGTTAAATGTCTGCCTTTGGCTCAAGTCATGATCTCAGGGTCCTGGAATCGAGCCCCATGTCTGTCTTCCTGCTAAGTGGGGAGTCTGCTTCTCCATCTTCCTCTGCCCCTCTGTTCATGCTCTCTTTCTCTCTCTCTCTCTCTCTCTCTCTCCTTCAAATAAATGAAATCTTTAAAGAAAAAAAAATCACCATTCTGGGTAAGCATTCCTTTAAAATCTAATATGCATGGAGATAAAATACTGATATATAATTTTAAGTATTCTTTTTTAATGATAAATGATACATATGTTAAGAAAAAATCCATACCAACAATCTCAACAACCTAGGTTTGTACAATTACAATATTCAATTCAAGTCTGCAGATTTTACTCAAGTCAAGGTGGTATAAACATTCGGTTGTGACAGTGACACCATCTTGGGTACCATCCTTTGTATCAGACCATACAAAAGATTTTCTAAGATTGATATCAACTTACATGTACAGAAATTCTTTTGTATTTTTTGCATATGTAAAGCTTTCATCTTCCACTTAAGAGACAGGCCTCTTTGTGCAGTAATAGGATACATGGATGAGCACTGCACAGCCATGAAGGTATATAATTTAATCCCTTTCCCATTTCATTAGAACAAAGTCCAAGTGACTGAATTTTGAAAGTTAATTTTAATGGAAATATTTGGATTCAATGAAATAAAAAGAAAAAATTAGTGCTATTGTTGACAGTGTTCACACTAATTATGGGAATTATAAACTGAGAATGTTCAGTTGGTTCAACAGAGCAACATGGGAGTTCAATTATATATTTATCAATTTTGATATCAAAAAGCAAAAAATATGAAAATTATATTTTCTAATTTTTAATCTTTTTTGTTACCTTTCCCAAAAGAGTTCCTTTTGACAAATTTCCTTTTTCTAATTAAAAAAATAAATTTAAAAAATTTCCTTTTTCTAAAAAAATCTGCTATATTTTCCCTTTTATCTTGAATTTTTTTTATATTTTCTTATCTTCTTTTTCTCCCAATTTCCTTTCTTCCTTCCTTCCTTCCTGAGAGAAAAATTATTTTTGTCTTCCAAACATATTTTCTTTATATTTTTTCTCACCTCCCAACATTGCCTCTGCTTCCCATTTTAGCACACAGGCTATCTCATAACTTCATCCTAAATGTTTATCTCAAATGTTAGGTGCTCCTTGGCCATTTATATATAACAGTGAGACTCTAAAAATCAGCTTCATCACATACCAGAAAAAAACCCTTCATCACATACCAGACCCACTTCCCATCACTGACTGATTGGGTCAAGCCCAGACAATAATAGTGGAATTTTAGCTGCATTTGCTTTATGGAAAATAATAACTTCATTGTTTTTTCTACCATAAGTTTGATGACTAGCTTTATAGGCATTGAATCAGAGAATGGGTGCTGGGCATCAAACCATTTTGATGAAATCATCTTCACTTCTTTTTCACAGAATCAGGAAGGGAAAGGCTATGTGGTCCCTCCCTAATTTTTTCAATGGATAACCAATGAAGGTAATAAACTTACCTATCCTATACTTTATTTGGGTATTCATTAAAAATAATAGCTTTCTAGTTTTTTTCTGTCTTAGAAACACTTAGGTGGTAGGATGTCATTGAGCTCAGTATAAATTGGCACATGGAATAATGATGCAGTACAAATGCAGGACCAAAACTTAAAAATACCATGAATGAATTCATATGTCAATAAAGGGGGAGGACATATCGTAGCATAACCAAAACAGGTAATTTCCTTTTTTCTTTCTGTAAGTCTGTATTTGGGGTGTTAAAATTTAAGACTTCTCACTCCTTTTTGTCTTTCTTTTCTCTCTCTCTCTTTTTTTTTTTTTTTTTTTTTTGATATGCATTCACCTATAAGGGCTTTGAGACTCAGAAATGGATTTCTCTCAGAAAACTTATCCGATTTACATCATGCACTTAGAGTTCAGTTCGGGATCAATGCTTTCATTACTGGAGAGGTTCTATCACTTTCTGGAAGTAATAGTTCCTGGAATGTTAAAACATTTCACGTTTGATATTGGTGGTAAACTAGAATTTATGACCTATCCCGGTTGGCTCTGAAAGCCCCATTTTCCCTCTCCAGCCTGCCCATTGTCCTCACCAGAAAGAATAAGTTTTCACTGTTTAGCCATGTTACATCTGAGATGGTTGCCAGGGTTTAGGAAGCACTTATGCAGCCTTCTTCAGTTTCACACACAGAGAATGAGCAGGTAGCATTTACTATGAATAAATCAATAAGACTGATGCACTAGAAATGCAGTTTGAAAAGGGCAGCTGCCTTCTAAAAGCTTTGGAAGCTTACTTTTAACTTCAGAGAGAGGGGTGAAAGTTGAAATTCACATGGTAGGATTATAACCATTATCTTTTTTCATGTGTATAAAAGAACTATAACTCACTGGGACTTACAACAACAGTAAGAACTTTTCCAAGAGATGAAGAAACATAAGAATTGCTCTTTCATGCTTCAAGATACTTTGTTTATTCTGTAAACAAAAAAGAAAAGAAAAAGAAAAAGAAAGCCACTTGTTTTCATACAGTGTCCATGTATTGCTCAGGAATTAGGACAAACCCTAGCTTATGACAATGATGATAACTGAGCTAGGAGAGCAGAAACTCATTGAAAAATGTCCTTCTGTACAGAATAGACTTCCTTTAATAAAATCAGAGAACAGCAGATATTCCTACCCAATAACATATTATTTTCTGATTAACTAATAATCACAAGATGCACTCTGACATGGATAATTATAAAGCAATAATCTGTGTTACAGATGATATTTTCTGGTTTACAACCTTCGTCTGAGGGTACTGGCATTCTGACTTCAAAAAAGATTTTCGGAAATGCAATATTTGTAGCTACCAGGGTAGTAAGCAACTGCAAAATAGGAACAGACTCCTCTGTAACATTTCTGAAGTGCTTTATAGGCAAATAATGATCTATATCTAAAAGCAATAATATAGTGATGCTGCAGGTAACAGAGCTAATCCATTTTTTTTTAAACAGTCATATTCACAAGAAAGGGAATATAGAGATACTTGCCGCGAAGGCTTAACACAGCTTCTAGAAAAGTTTATTCATTCCCATCAAACTTTGCAAGATTTCCTCAACAACTTGGCAAACAACATTTGATTTCAGGCTGCTTCATTCTATAACAGATAAAAGCTTTATTTGACTCCTCTCTGTTTGGGAGATTGATTTTAACCACAGATAATTCTAAGAGCTTGAAAACTTCTGTTTTATTTCTGGCTTCTTCCATGCTGAGAGGATAGTGGTAACATAATTAGTAGAGGGGACTGAATTTAAGAGCCCTGACATTTGTTATTTTGCCACCTTTTGAAGTTATTTTTTAATCGCTGGTGTGCTATATTTAAAACATTATTTTAGATTCTGGAGACATGAAACAAGTTCGGAGGTTGTTGAAATAATGATACAGGATAAAGGTATGGCTTCTGTGCTCTAAGATTCTCATAATAAACTGGAAGATTCAGTCAAATACACATGTCAGATGAGAGTAATTAAAATAAGGTCCACAAAGTATAGATTGAGAATAGAAAATACTAGGTTTTATATTGCCATTTGAATGCATTCATATGGCACAGGTATTTCTCCTATATGTTCTTTAAGAACACAGAAAGTTGGGCGCCTGGGTGGCTCAGTGGATTAAGCCTCTGCCTTAGGCTCAGGTCATGATCTCAGGGTCCTGGAATCGAGTCCTGCATCGGGCTCTCTGCTCAACAGGGAACCTTCTTCCTCCTCTCTCTTTCTTCCTGCCTCTCTGCCTACTTGTGATCTCTCTCTGTTGAATAAATAAATAAAATCTTAAAAAAAAAAAAAGAAAGAACACAGAAAGTTAACTGGAAATCCTAAAATCAAATAAGTAGAGACCAATGTACCAATGTGTGTGTTATGACAACGGTCACTTTTTTGCAGGAGAAAAAGTGGTGTGTGGGGAAAAAGACTTATATTGTACCTGTATCAGGAAAAATGTCATGACATTTCCAATTTAGAATCTCTGTTCTACCAGCAAAGTTCCTTTTTTCTGCCATAGAATCTATCTTTCCCTTCATTCGTCACTTAAAGAGCTGCTAATTTTTTTTTTTTTTTCCTGTATCATCCTAAACAATTCAGTATTCACTCTCAGCTGGCATGTTCAGCTTTAGCAAACAAAAGCCCAGTGATTAGTAGAACCACACACATTTTCTAACGCATGCACTTTGGGGGCCTTATGACCCTCAAGAACATATCCTAAGGATCTTATTAATATATCCATTCTAGAAAAATAAGGGCCTCCCTAGGGTATACATCTGTTGCTACAAATTGAAGATCTTCTCAATACAGCTATACAAATATGAAGAATCTCTGTGATTCAGGTTCTTGTGGGGGAAGGGAGCTCTTGCTAGTTAGAAACTTCCTGGCACATTTCTCCCCCCAAATGTGAAACTTACTCACATAATGATTGTCGGTAACCCAAGGTCTTGGAAAAGAAACTTGCTATAGCAGAACAATCTCTCTTAAATCACAAGTTCTTCTTAAGCAGAGGGTGCAACATATTGGTTAAAGAACCAGACTTCAGGGGATGTGTTTACATTTAGATTTCCCAGAGTTTGGTAATAAGTGAAAAATGCAAATGGGCACCATCCCATGGAAGGAACAGACAAAGAAGATTCTTTATGGAGATCTGGAGACCATTTAAAGGGTGGACATATGAGGAACAGTGTATAACGTAATAAAATAAAATGATACCAAATGAACAACGAGAACAGTAAGAGAAGTTACAAGAATCCCAGAGATTTAGTGAGGCAAATTCCAATAGAGTCTTGATAAGATAAAGCCAAATTGCAATGAGTTGAGTAGTGATGGATAATGAGGAAGTGATGGCAGAATGCTGATTACTCTTCAAATTAATTTGTCTTTGACAGCAAGGGGGAGTTTACACAGTAATAGAAAAGGATAGAGGTTTAAAAAAAAATTGTGTGTGTGGGGGGGGGTGATAAGGGAACAAAATTCTTGAAGTTCTAAGGAAAAAGTGGAATAATAATTTAGGTTTTTAAATTTGCATTTAAAAAAGTGATAACAGATGCAACTATGGGAAAATAAGATACTATGTGATAACAAAAGTGATAACAGAAACTATGGAAAAATAAGATACTATGTATCACTATTCATTTAACGGATATTAAAAATCTTTTTCACATTCCTCTGTGACTAAAATCAAAGAAGTCTGTCAAAACCAAAGCCAATTCTTTCATTGCTAATTTGAAATTCCTAACAATGCTACTGAAGAGGAATTTCTATTTAATCGTAGTAGTTAAATTTCGAGAACTACATAATCACATATTTATTGATATTCTCCAATAGTGTTTTCTAGTATGGGGGGGGGGTGTGTGTTCTTGTCCTTGATATATTTATAAACCACTCTTCCTTTTGAGTACATGAAATTGTACCCTATCATCTCCTGTTCAGTGTGCTGAGTACTGATTTTGTACTTAGATGGCCAAAGCACAGAAGCATAGAAAGTGCCTCCTTTGCTGTATAAACCCAGGAAATACGAGGCCTAAACATCATCTGAATCAGGTACACATGCAGGCAGTCTCTTCCTTTTCATTTGACATCTATGCTCTTGAAGTAAACACCCAATTACTGTTATTTGATGAAAGACAATCCTAATAGTTCTAGTGAAATATAAAATCAGTTAAAAAATTTATTCAGCATTCATTTTTAAGGAAAATGACAATATATTAAATCTATATAGGAAGATTTTAATCCATGTTAAAATTTTATCATTTTTTTCCACTCTGAAAGCAACTAAGACAATATATTTTATTATGTTTACCTAGTTTTGCTTTATCAAGATATATTTTTCAATATTTCCCTTGTATCTATACCATCTTCCAGATTCTCTTATGAATGATCTAGATACTTATTTCAAGTCTATTGATTAAGGATAGGATTTGAACTTCATCTGAAGGGCAAAAATGTTATCTACTCTTTCAAAAATTAAATAAATACAGTACTGCTAGTCTCCACACTCTGGAGAACAATAAGTAGGATTCACACTACTGTGTCCTTTGTGAAAGAACTGTTCTCACATACTAAATTAAAAAAAAAAAATTGGAAACTCCGTTGATTTCTTTCTCTCAGTAGGAAGGCATTATTTTGTTCCTTGCTGAATTTATGTCACCATTATAGAAATGCTTATTCTCCTTCTTCCAGACCAATAAAAGGTAATATTTAAAATTTAATAACATGACTATGGCATTTACTGGTGTCAGAAGTCTATCAGAACAAAAGCCAATCCCTTTATCCTATACTTCAGAATACAAACTCTAATGCCAAGAAAGAAACTTACACACATTCCCCAGCTAATGGAGTTACAGCGGTGCTCAACTAAACACATACGGAAAAGAGGTACAGACTTGAGGTGAGGCAAACCTGGATTCAGCTCACTTATTGTGTGACTGGACAATTTCTGTATCTTCTCTGAACTTCCACATCTTCTTTTTTTTTTTTTCTCAGTTATTACAACAGTTGCTTCATGACTCTCTTTGCTACCACCTTTGCCTCTCCGTAGCATATTCTCCACACAGTGACCAAGATGACCCTTCTAACATGCAGAAGTGAGCTTGTGTCAGGCAACTGCTCAAAGGCACCCATGAGACTACATGAGACGACAAGTTCATGAGACTACACATGAGACTACAAGTTCCCTCCCTGCTTCTACCTCTGACCCTGTCCACCATCACATTCTCCTTTGCTCACTCCATGTCAGATGGCCAGGATGGTCTCCAAATATCAGGCAAGCTCTCACCTTCAGGCTTCTCTACTGGTGATTCCTCTGCCCAGGATGAGTTTTTACTTAACTCATTAAACGTTTTCTTAAAAGTCACCTTGTCTTTGAAACCAAACCTAAATACGCAAGATGGCAACCCTCTCCTCTTCACTCCTACCCCCACTTACCTGCTTCATGTTTTCCATAGTCCTAATAACCTTTAATTTACTATATAAATTAGGCATTTTAATTGTTTTTTGCACGTCTCTTCACAGCAGAATGTAAACAACATGAAAGTAGACATGTTTGAGTTTTTTTCACTTTTGAACGCCAGTACCTAATACAAAGCCTTGCACAGAGTGTGCATTCAATATATATCAGATTAATAAATGAATGAATGAACATGAATCTCCTTAGCTATAAAAGTCAGGCAATTCTTCACTCAGAAAAACAATTTTCAATTGGGTAAAACAGGATATATTTAGTCCAGCACTAGACACACACAGGGTTGTGATGGGAGTCACTACTGTGCTGCCATTATTGATGTTATTGTCACCAAAAGAAGATTCATAGTACTAAGACAATGAAATGGGCAGGCTGCTAACCAACTACACATACCCATGCATACATACACAAACACTTCACACACTTACTCACATAATCTTTGAAAGGCATGCTGAAGCTTTGTTTTAAAATGAAGTGACTCATTCTGGTTTGTTTTGTTTTGTTTCATTTTGTTGCCATACCCTGGCAAAGAGAAGATTGCCTAGTGATTAACAATCTGCAAAGTGCTAACTCTGAAAAAGATATTAGGCAGAATGTCACATTAGAAAGTAATGCTATGAGCAAAACCAACTCCAAAATAGTGACTGTAGTTGAAAACCAAAAAATAGACAGAAGTATTTCAAAACAAAATCCTCTCTCTCTCTCTCTCACACACACACACACACACACACACACACACACATGCACATACAACCTATCAGCACCAGTAACAATTTTCATATATCTGAAAGGGCTAGTGTCTTCACTTTAGGACCACCTAATGGTCCTATGGACTACCAATGAATATTTTTGGGGGATGCTATTGTTGCATTTTTATTCATTTATTAATCCATCCATTATAAAATCCCTGAATGTTTTCTCATCTGTGATTATTGTCATAAATGTATCTTGCTGCTTCACAAAAATATATGTATATTGTAAGAGAAAGTGTGAGTAAGTTCTAATAGAAATGACCATGTCTCTTTAGTTACTATTTAGACTATTCGAGCATTCAATCATTTAATCCAAAAAGATTAATTTTACTTTCATTTTAGCAAAGAAGATCCATTAGTGACACAGAATGGAGTTTTCATTTGGTTAATTAGTCGAATGAGGGTCATCCATATCTATCATCAAAAGCTAAAGCTGTTAAGTCACAAAAATAAATTTATTCTCTATGCATGTGAACCAGCTTAGAAGCAGTAGGGTAGGTATTAAGATGTATCAAAATGGAATGAACTAGAGATGCCACATAGAACATGTTAGGACAGTAGATCGTTCTCATATACAAAACAACATCTACATGTTTGAATCTTTAATTCAATTTTTCAGGGTTACTAGTTTTGGATTTTATCTAAAACTGAAAGGTAGTTGCCTTTTGTTTCCCTTCTGAATGAATATAAATTTTTTTCTACCACATTCATTACATCTGCTATTATTCTCATTAATAATTTTTGTGACATTTAAAAGCTTTTAAGTTTGCTTTTACTCAATTAAAAAGGAAAATGTAGTCATTATAGTATAAATCCAAACATTTTACACAGATTTCCTTTAAGTGTGATCTCTCCTTTTGCTTTGTATGAGGTCTGAATGGTTAATGAGAACTTATAATTGTATACAAATACTTTTAAGTGAAGTGCACTTTGGAAATTTTGGATCTTAATGACTCTGGTCTACTTTTTATATGAAGCTATTTAAAAAATTGTTTCAGAAAATGTAAAATTTTTAAAAAATTAACTTTAATACAGACAATTCATACATACAAGAAACCAAAACAAACATACTAAACAGTTGTTGTTATTGTTATTGTTGCTTTTCACTTTTGTATTCAATATTTTGGGGAATATTGTGTAAAGATATACAAAAAGAAACTGACTTAAAAAAAAATGTACTTACTGGAGTGATGTCAACAAGATGGTGGAATAAGAAGCCTTCAACCCCTTTTCCCCCAACAAACACATTTATTGAATAATAATAATTCATAAATATATTATCTTTGTGAGAAGTCTAGAAATGGGTTAAGAGACCCCTGCACCCTGGGTGACTGTGAAACCTGCCACATCAAAACCAATAGGGAGATTTGAGATGCCCTCTCATCACAATTTCTACCTCCATTATAGTGCCACACAGTCAGAAATAAGTAAATGTCTGAGAATGCTGAGATAATATGGAATATGATAGTGCCCTGGGGTCAGTGAAAACAGAGATGGTGATTTTAGCTGGAAGTCACCAAGACTACTCTCTCTGGCCCAGCACAGAGCTAGGAGTTGAAAAACTCCAGGTCTCAGTTTCTCCCAGGGGAGGGAGAGAGATGCACCAAACATCCAACACAATTTATCTGGGGGCTGCCTGAGGAATTAGCTTCAGTCTCTGTTATCTCATAATAGTGTGGGTACCCAAAATGCTTGGAGGCCTCTAAAAACAAAGTATTTTGGACTAGCATAAAGATTTGAGAATATCTGGCCAGACTTACTGGTGAAGCTCTTTTCCAGTACAGGATGAGTCTCTGAAACCTAGGAGAGGTAGTTGTTTTGTCTAATACACAGACATCAATATAAGGTCATGAAAATGAAGAAACAGAGAAATGTTTTCCAAATAATTAAAAAAGATAAATCTTCAGAAACAGGCTCTAATTAAGCAGAGATGTGTAATTTACCTAACAGAGGATTCATATTAACTATCATATCTATGCTTACTAAGTTCTCGAGAATAATCCATAAACAAAGTGATATTTTCAATAAAAAGATAAGGAAAAAAATACCAAACAAATTATGGTACTGAAGAAAACAATAACTGGACTGAAAAATTCACTAATGGAATTCAATACCATGCTAGGTCAAGCAGAAGAAAGGATCAGTTAACTTAAAGACAAGTCATTGGAAATTATTTAGTCAGAGGAGAAAAAAAAAAGAAGAAGAAAAAAAAAAAGGTGGGGAGAGAAAGCCTGAGGCATTTATGGCATACCACCAAATGAATTACGGGAGTCCCAGGGTTAGGGTGGGGGGATGAGAAAGAGAAAGGTCCAGAAAACTTATTCAAAGGATAATGACTAAAAATTTACCAAATATGTGAAGGGTATGGACATCCAGATCCACCCACAATATTCTAATAAGATAAATACCAAAGAAACCCATACCAAGACAAATTATAATCAAATTGTCAAGACAAAAGCAAAGAAGTCATATTGAAAGCAGCAAGTAAAAGCAACTTGTCAAATACAAGGGAAACTCTATCAGATTAGAAGCAGATTTCTCACCAGAAACTTACACGAAAAAAGGGTCTGAGATGATATTTTCAAAGTAATAAAAGAAAAAAAGAAGAAGAAGAAGAAGAAGAAGAAGAAGAAGAAGAAGAAGAAGAAGAAGAAGAAGAGGAAGAGGAGGAGGAGGAGGAAGAAGAAGAAGAAGAGGAGGAAGAAGAAGAAAGAAAGAAAAAAAGAAAGAAAGAAAGAAAGAAAGAAACCTACCAACCAGGAATACTATAAATAGCAAAACTTCACAACTGAAGGTGATATTAAGACATTCTCAGACAGATAAAAGCTAAGAAAATTATTGCCACTAGACCTGACTTACACGAAATGCTAAAAGGAGTTCTTCAAGTTGAAAAGATGCTAAAGAGCAGCATTGTAGATTAAGAAAGTCTAAAACACACCAGTAAAGGTAAATATATAGAAAAAAAAAAAAAACCCAGAATATTATAGTAATGGTGGTGGATAAATCCCTTTGAATCGTGGCATAAAAGTTAAAAGTCAAAAGTATCAAAAATAACTATAATTAACATATGTTAATAGATACACAATAAAATCAGATGTAAGTTATGACATCAATAACAAAGTTTGGGGGAGAAAAAGTTAAAGCACAGAATTTGTATGTGATCAAGGTTAAGTTGTTACCAGCTTAAAATAGACTATTATGACTATAAGATATTTTATGTAAACCCCATCACATACCACACACACACACACACACACACACATCCTATAGATATTTTGAAAAGGAAAGGAATCAAAGTATAACACAGAAAATCAACAAAACACAATGGAAGCAAGAAAAACAAAATAACTCTAAGACAAACAGAAACAAGATGAAATCCATTCCTATCAATAGTTACATTGAATGTAAACGGATTAAATCCACGAATCAAAAGACAGAGTGGATGAATGAATAAAAAAGAATATAGAACCACATGCTGCGAACAAGAAGCTCACTTTTTTTTTAAGACAGAGAAAACACATGTGAGTGGGTGGGGGGGCAAGCGGATGGGGCAAAAAGAGAGAGAGAAAGAATCTTTTTTTTTTTTTTAAGATCTTATTTATTTATTTGACAGAGAGAGGTCACAAGTAGGCAGAGAGGCAGGCAGAGAGAAGAGGAAATGGGCTCCCTGCTGAGCAGAGAGCCTGATGCGGTTCCATCCCAAGACCCTGGGATCATGACCTGAGCCAAAAGCAGAGGTTTTAACCTACTGAACCACCCACGCGCCTCAAAAGAAATCATCTTAAACAGGCTCTATGCCCAGGAGAAAGCCCAACACAGGGCTCAATCTCACAACCCTGAGATCATGTCCAAAGCTGAAGTCAAGAGTCAGTCCCTTAACCAACTGAGCCACCCAGGCACATGAAGAAATTCACCTTAGATTCAAAGACACACATAGGCTGAAAGTGAACATATGCAAAAAGATATTCCAGGGGCACCTGGGTGGCTTGGTAAGATAAGCATCTACCTTCAGCTCAGGTCATGATCCTGTAGTCCCAGGAATGAGTCCTGCGTTGGGCTCCCTGATGAGCGTGGAGTCTACTTTTCTGTCTCCCTCTGCCCCTCCCCCCTACTCATGCTTTCTTTCTCTCTCTCAAATAAATAAATAAAATCTAAATATATATATACATTTAATTTTAGATAATATATATTAAAATATATATTTATACTTAATATATTGATTATATATAAATTACATATGATTTATATTTGTATATTGTATTTATATATTTAAAATAAAATAAAATATATCATATAGAAATATATATTTAATATAGAGGGATATATTTCTCTCTATAGATATATATATTTATATATTTCTCTCTCTCTCTATATATATATATATGGTTCAAATGACACCATAAAGAAAGCAGATTTGGATATACCTACATCAGACAACATAGACTTCTGGTCAAAAACTGTTACAAGGAGAAAAGTCATACTATGTAAATGATAAAAGGGACAATTCAACAGGAAGATATAAATACACAATTATAAATATATTAAAATATACAAAAATGACAATTATAAATATATATGAACACATCAGCAAATATTAAAAGAACCAAAGAGAGAAATAGTATTACAATAATAGTATACAATTTTAATACCCCTTCCAATAATGGACAAAAATCAGCCAAATGAAAATCAACAAGGAAACAGTGGACTTGACAATGGTATAAACAAAATGGACATAACAGACACACAGAACATTGCACTGAACAGCAGCAGAATACATAGTTTCTCAAGAGTACTTACATCTTTTTTAAGGATAGATCAGGTCACAAAACAAGTCTTAACAAATTTAAGAAGATTGAAAATATACCAAATATCTTTTCTCACTATGGTGGAATGAAACCAATAGCAGAAGGAAAAAAAAAACCCTGAAAAATTCACAGATATGAGGAAATTAACTATATTTTTGAATAGCCAAAAAATTTTTTAAAAATAGGGACTATCCTGAGACAAAAGAAAGTGAAAATAGAACATGTCAAAACTTACAAGACACAGCCAAAGCAAGAACAAAAGAGAAGTTCATAGCAGTAAACACTCAAAAAGAAACAAATAAAGACCTGGAATAAATAACTTGAGTTTACACTACAGAAAACTAGAAAAAGAACAAAATTAAATCCAAAGTTAGCAGAAGAAAGTAATGAAACCTAGAAAAAGAGAGAAATAGACTAATGAAATGGAGAATAGAAAAACAGAAAAAAGTCAATGAAACTAAGTATTTTCTTAAAAAGATAAATAAAGTTGATAAACCTTTACCTAGACTAATTATGAATAAGGAGAGAAAACTCAAAATAAGAAATGAAAGGAGACATTACATTTGATGACACAAAAATGAAAATGATCCTATGAGATTATTATGAATAATTTTATGCCAACTAAATAATCTAGAAGAAACGAATTCCTAGAAACATATAACCTATCAAGGCTCAATCATGAAGAAAGACAAATCCTGAGACCTATAATTAGTATGGAGTTCTTTGATTAAGTATTTGCTTGTTTATAGATTTTTCTACACATAAGATCCTGTCATCGGTGAACAGATCTGCTGTGCAACACTGTGCCTATAGTTAACAATAGTGTATTGTACACTTAAAAATTTATTAAAAGTTTAGGGGCGCCTGGGTGGCTCAGTGGGTTAAGCCTCTGCCTTCAGCTCAGGTCATGATCCCAGGGTCCTCAGATCAAGCCCCGCATTGGGCTCTCTGCTCAGCGGGAAGGCTGCTTCCTCCTCTCTCTCTCTCTGCCTATTTGTGATCTCTCTCTGTCAAATAAATAAATAAAATCTTAAAAAAAAATATTAAAAGTTTAGAACTCATGTTAAGAGCTCTTACCACAATAAATAAATATTTTTTTAAAAAATCTGCTAAAATGTTAGTGTGAATTTGTTTGTCTGAAATGTTCTATAAAGAGAGAGAAAGTGGTAAAGTTCTCTTTACCAGTCACTGGTGTTTTGTTTTGTTTTATTTTGTTTTTTATTTTGCTGTTGTTAAGAGTTTTTAAGCACTTGCACTCTTAACTGGAACACAACAAAACGTCTGGCCTTGCTTCCATTTTCCCTTCACAAAATCACACTATTCACAAGTTTCCTCAAGAGTACCTTTAATCATTTTTACTGCCCTCTTCAAAGTTTCACAATGACTTTTTATTTCCTATTAAAAAAAAAAAAACAGGCATAATTTTCTTGCCTGGAATTCAAAAACATCTGTAATGTCTTAAAATCTGTCCTACTAGGATCATCTACCAAGTTGTTGAATACTCAACTTGAGCCCACAGAGAAAGGAAGGAAACTGAGAGGAGGCACAACAGAAATCAGGAATACTATAATAATTAAGCACTGGTCTCTCAAAGACAAATTGTATTTGTCCTAACTCCAAGAGAAATAGTGAATTAGGTCTTGATTTCTGTAGCAATAGCCACTGGTCTAGGAAGTGATGGGTAAAGCATGTTAATAGGGACCATTAAACACAATGAAAGCAGAAGTGCATTTCAGAGCAGGATGACAGCCAGTTAGTGGGGGCAGAAGTAGAGGTTCCATTACAAATGAAAAGATTCTACCCAAGACTTGGTAAGGGGCAGGATCCAAGCCAAGCAAGTCCATGTGTGAAAACAGAGACATGCAGTGTTTTGGTGGGGAGGGTGTTGGAACTGTGGGGATGCCAGATTCTATGGACTGAGAACCCTCTGTAACTAATAACTTCAGCTTAGGGAATATGATGATGACCAAGATTCAGTCAATGAATTCCGCAGACTGGCTAAATTCTTAATCACCCTTTGCACAAAGGCCCCTACCTTGCTACCAGATATAACAAACCTCTGGTTTACACAAATTGGATATGATCAAAAATATTTATCAGTGACTGATGAAGAAAGTAATAATACCTACAGCAAATTTCTGCTTTTGTGTTCCTGTAACCAAGCTAAAACTAGGAGTCCAGGTAGGGATTTTCAGGGTTGTCAAGGTGAGTAAGATCTATTGGAAAATCCAGGGGTAAGTCTTTCTTTTAGCAAAAAGATTATTCAAGTGAGCAAACTGTGCTTCATCATAAGCAGATTTTGATGGCTCTGTTGATGGGAATTATGTATTATGTTATTGAAAGAACAGAGTCACATGTTTCATTTCTTCTGATGGAAAATAAGTAAAGCAAAATAAGAATTAAAAAAAAAAAAAAAATCTCCCAGCCTTAGAATCCAATTAAGTCCTTACTATGATTATCATGTCAAAGGTGCTGAAGGAGTATGTTGTGGTTGGTTTTATTTTGGTTTTGGTTTTTATTAAATTCCATCAAGCTGAGAAGACCAATAAGCACTTTAATGCATGGTTAAATAATTATTTACTGCCTCCATGGGAAATAAAGATATCTTGCAAAATGTAAGCCAGGAAATAATTCCCATCTTAGTATTCTCAGTAAGGGTTTTAGCATTTGGGCTGAGAACTTAAATTCCTATGGGAATTTGCCAAGCAGGTAATAAGTATATTCTGGGTGTAAGGATATCATTGCCAAATCATAATCACTATTTTTGCTTCTTTAAATACAAGTATATTACTTTTACACAATTGTGCATAGCATAAGAGATTATATTTCGAATAGGAAATCTTACAAAAAATTAAAGTAGAAATACCCAATTACCTTTATTTCAATTCAATACTTTCATTAATGACAGAAAACCTGATTTTTTTTCCCATATACATTAACATGTTAAAGGTCAGATTTTGTATTTTGGACTGTACAGATTTAAACTTGAATTTTTAATGTGATATTAGTAATGTATATTTTAAGTCCCCAAATTGGAAAGAACAGCTTTACTTAATAGAATTATTTGAGGTCTTGAGATGAAACTTTGCACAATATATATATATATATATATTTTGGTTATTTTTAGAATCCTGGCATCCAACATTATCACGTAGTTGTCAGAGTCCTGTCTCAATCTTCACAATAAACACCATTTGCAATGTTTCATTTACTTAATCAATACCTATTGAGAAAGGCAAACTGATCAATGTATTTTCATTATTTCATGAACTTTCTGTGAAATTCAGATTTCAACTCCATGCATTAAAAAATGTAGTACCGATGATTCATCCATCCACCAAATCAATGCTGAATGCGTATTTTGTGCCAAACATTATACTAGAGAGTCACTGAATCATATGTATTGTATATATCAGTGTAGGTATTATAGGAAGATGAAAATGTTCCTGTTCTTATGAAGCTGAAATTCTAATGAAGAAACAAAAGTCAGAAATGTGGGTGAAAAAGGAAAGCCTCAGAACACAATTATTAGGCTGATAAGTGAATGACCAAATTAAAAAAAAAAAAAAATAGGGGTTATATGAATATCTAAGAGAACAGAATTCCAGACTGAGAAACTACACATTTGTTTCTGGATGATGATGTTAGGATCGCAAAACCCAAGACTGCATAATTATTTTCTGAATTTACAGTGACACCAAGAAAAAGTGAATCACAGCAGAGAAATATAGACGTGTTTCTAAGGGCTGTACTTTCAAACATAGAGTTCAGTCCACTCTTTACTGGCAAATCAAAGTGGCACTTCTCTCTTGAATAATATTATCATGGTGGAACTTGAAGAAAATGTGCAAATATTGCCTAAGGCATCTGATACTGGCATATAATCATTCCCCTTAGAGTATGGAATGCATATTATTGCCATTTTTTCCTCAAGCAGATCCTGCTAAGGTCACAGAACACTCCTTACAAGATGGTTGACAGAAAACCAAAAGCTTGGGGCGCCTGGGTGGCTCAGTGGGTTAGGCCGCTGCCTTCGGCTCAGGTCATGATCTCAGGGTCCTGGGATCGAGCCCCACATCGGGCTCTCTACTCAGCAGGGAGCCTGCTTCCTCCTCTCTCTCTGCCTGCCTCTCTGCCTAATTGTGATCTCTCTCTGTCAAATAAATAAAATCTTTAAAAAAAAAAAAAAAAGAAAACCAAAAGCTTAAAATTCCTGATTAGGAATCCTCTTTACTGTGGTTAATTCATGTATGTCCATAGATAGGTTGTATCTGTTTAGCCAAATGAGGCAAAATGGAATTCTAATTGGATTTCAACATTCATCCACAGTTGTGTTTCTCTGTAGAAAATACTAATGTCCTTCAGAATGCCTGGCCATTTGCTGAAAGTCACTTGATATCTGCCATGTGTTTTTGTCAACAGACACTAAATGCCTGGTTAGTCTGTGGAAGAGTCTTACCACCTTTAGATGATAAAGCTTTCTATCATTCTATAAAGGCGCAGGTAAAAGTGCCTAGAAATTGTTTAGAATTGTATTCAAATGTCTTCCACCTAGAAACTTCTATAGCATGTGGTATTTTGCTGAGGGCCAATGTTCATCCTAATGATGTCCACTGAGACATGATTCCAGAAAGTCTCAAACCTTATAAATTGCACTGATTGGAAAAAATGTTAAAGCTCTAGGAGTAATGTTACTCTTAGAAAAATAAAATGAGAGTTTCATAATCCTTTCATAACCTTTGTGGAAATTTTTAATAAGTTTCTATTTAGATAAGATATAAACCAAAGGCAAGAGAACCAGTTAGAATCTTAGGATTGATCCCTAAATTGACCACTGTGATGAAGTTATTTTTAAAATTTTATCATATGTAAAAATGTTTACACATACGCAAAGTTTAGAATAATAGAATATCACCCATTCCTGTACGTAATCAACCAAACAAAATCTCCTCCCTGTTTAAAGAAGCAAATTATTTCGCTAATGTGTGCAGCTGAGAGGTAGTGCCACATAATGATCAAGATGCTGGATTCTGGGGGTGCCTGGGTGGCTAAGTCAGGTAAGCATCTGTCTTTGGCTTAGATGATGATCCCAGTCCTGGGATTAAGCCCTATGTTGGGCTCCCTGCCCAGTGGGGAATCTGCTTTTCTCTCTTCTCCTGTACATGTTCTCTCTTTCTCTCATGCATGTGCTCTCTAATAAATAAGTAAAATCCTTTAAAAAAAAAAAAAAAGCTGGATTCTGGAGTCAACCAGTTTGGCTTAAAATACTATTTTGTCACTTATTGATTGTGAGACCTTGGGCAAGTTATCTAAATTTCAATAGCTCAGTTTTCAAATCTTAAAATTACAATAGTACTTACCTCTTAGGGCTGTTGGAAGATTTGAAATTTTTAAATATTTAATGGGCTGAAAAGATTCCTAGAATATAATCAGCACTCAATAACTACTACTTATTACAATCATTATTATTCTTAGATGTAATAAGAATGCTAACCCTTAGCAGTAAGGGAGTAGAGAAAACAATTAGTATTCTTTGAGAAGTTTCAGTAAAAGGCAATGGATCCATCAGAGATTATTTAAAAGAGTGCCTAAAGTCAAACTTCCTGTAATGAGAACAGTCAGAATATGCTTAAGGGAAATATATATGGAAAAAAGAAAGCTATAGAGCAAGTACTGAGGAAAACCAAGCAGAATGGAGAGGTCATACTAATGTAGCAGGAAAGAATCACTCTCTGATATTTCAGGACAGGAATTCTGAATTGTTATAAATCTATTTTTGGCAAGTAGGTGAATATAAGAAACTCATTCGGTGGCCACATTTTTATTTTTCAGAGAATGAATGACAGACATTTATGAAATAAGAAAGTTTCATACCAAATCTTACATGAGAAAAGAAGTTTAGATTATATTGGACAGGAATGAAAAAGAGAGGACTATAGAAAATGAAAATAGTGAGTGTACATTGAGAGAACAGCTGTGGTTGTAGTTCATTAGCTTCAAATAACAACAGCCTGAGAGTTGGATTATATTCTTCAACAGAATGCATTTTTACTCGTCTAAGAGTGGAGGAATCAGATTGAAATAGTGATTTGGGGCTTGAATTTCCACAGAAAGATAGGAAGGAAAAATAAGTATCTAAGGGAGTTAGGGTTCTCTTGGTAAAGTTGAAATAAATAAAAAGAAGCAAACAACTGAACAGGTAGGCTGATGGATTGAAGAAAATTTGAAGAAATTTGCAATAGGTCTCTGTGATACTGAAATGTGGGTTAATGTCAATGCCAAAATGGAAAGTTAGGATTGTAGGAGAATGCTTTTGTGAGGTATACATTTTCTACTAGAGGGGTATGTGTGTGTGGTGTGTGTGTGTGTATGTATGTATGCAAGCAAGTAATTGTACATGTGCATTTGTGTATAATATTTATAATATATAAGCAATAATAAAATCCAAGGAGCAGTCCTGGACATAACCATCAGAAGTAATTGTGTACAAGACAACAGTCTTTGGAATTTATGAAGGGTCAGGTGTTTTTTAGCCTTTCTGTTAGTGTTATTTCTAATTTCAAGGGTATCATTAGGATTTTTACCAAAAGGATGCAAGAGATGCAGAAGTTTCAGAGAAAAATGTGAATGTCTCCCTTCATCTTACCCAGCCCTCCAATTTTCTCCCTAGAGATGACTACTGTTAACAATTCTTTGAATACAGCCTTAAGTGGGACAGCACTGTTTGTGTTTCCCTATGACTTTATTATTTTTTTCTTAATTAGAATTCATTGGGCTACTTCATATTTTTTAAGTACTGTAGGGTATCTCATGCATACCATAATTTAACTGCCTTTCTAATTACATCAATCTATATTCAGTCAGTGAGACAGAAGCATTCTGTAATCCAGATACAGAGTTTTAATAGAAAGATCTAGCGTAACAGCATGGGATGTCATGGGAAGCTGGAGAAGTCAGGCTGGTAGGTTTTGGAGGAGCCACAGGGAATCCCAGCCTGTGGCACTGATGCGGGAGCTACCGCTGTGTTCAAGATGCTCTGTGAGAGTTTTCAGTCCTTTCCCAGGTGGCTACAGCACAACAGGTGGCTCTCAGGCACTCACCAAGAAATGGCTCTACATCTCTCGTTTCCCCGGGCATCTGGTTACAGCCAACTTGTGAGACTAAAGGACTCTGCCTCCCTCTGCCTTCCAGACATTTCCAGAATCACTCCATTTGGCAAAAACAGAATCCTAGATCTTGAAGGAAAGGAAAAGAGGAAGCTTCTCCTTACAAATGGAATGGTGACTTTGAAAGACAGGTGAGGTGCTGCCAAGTTTACAGTAGGGAATATAACAAACTCACCCTAGTAAGTCAGGTTATTCGAAAGTTTTGATACCACAAAAACAGCGAGGAAAAATTGTACATCCATACAAACAGGAACATGGGAGGAATTCTTTATAATACTCTCTGTAGAGGATGCTTTTAGCCAAACAGGCTTGAGCAGTGGAATGAAAAAGGACCCACAGTGAACCGTTGACTGAATTTAGGCCCATCTGGGGACCCACCTCAAAATATGCATAGGCCCTAACTGATGCGTGGGCTACTTACAACCAGGAACAGTTACCAAGAAAGGGAAGATTCCCTTTGTGCCGTACCTCCTCATTGCCCCCCTCTAAAAGCAGCCTCACCTCCTACCTCAGGGCAGACCTACTCTGCTGTCCTGCCTCCTGCTCCCTGGCAGTGGATTCCATAAACTTTTACTTTCTTTGTTTTGTCTCAAGCAGATTCTTTCACCTCCAATGCCACCGGCTTCCACTGGATCATTACCCCACATTGGGGGCCTCCATCCCATCGAGAGATACCCCTTTAGACACCCATTCTCCAGCCAATGGAATACACCAGTAGTACGTTTTTGTGACACTAAGTACATTCACATTATTGTTCAACCCTCACCATCTTCATTTTTAGTTTCATCTTCCGCAAATGAAATTCTGTGTCTGTTAAACAGTGGGTAAGCCATTTTTCTTTCCCCTTGCCCCTGACAACCACCATTCTACTTTCTGACTCTACGATTTCGATTATCTTAGGAATCTTGTATAAGTGGTATTATACAATATCAGTCCTGTGACTGGCTCATCTCACTTAACATTATGTCAAGGTTTATCCACATTGTAGCACGTATCAGAATTTCCTTCCTTATTTTTTTAAAGATTTTTAAATATTTTATTTCACTCATATGTGGAATTTAGAAACAAAACAAATGAACATAGGAGAAGGGAAGGAAAAATAAAAGAGGAAAACTGTAAGAAACTCTTAACTGTAGGGAACAAACAGGGTTGCTGGAGGGGATGGGTGTGAAGGGGTGAAGATACCGGGTGATGGACATTAAAGAGGGCGCGTGACCGCAATGAGCACTGGGTGTTGTATGCAACTGATAAATCACTGAGTTCTATCTCTGAAGCTAATGACATAGTATATGTAAGTTAAATTGAATTTAAATTAAAAAAAAGATTTGATTTATTTTGAGAGAGAGCAAGAATACAAGCAGGGGGAGGGACAGGGGCAAAGTAAGAGAATTTCAACCAGTCTCCACACTGAGCACAGAGCCAGGTGCAGGGCTCAATCTCTCAGGATCCTGAGATGATGACCTGAGTTGAAATCAAGAGTCAGGTGGTTAACTAACTGAGTCATCCAGGTGCCCCCAGAATTCCCTTCAAATAATATTCCATTATTAAACAGTACATTTTGTTTATCTGTTCATCCATCACTGGATACTTGGGTTGTTTCCACATTTGGTCTATTGTATATACTACTAATATGAACATGAGTGTACAACATCTATTCAAGTCTCTGATTTTAATTCTTTTGGGAATAGCCCCAGAAGTGGAATTGTTGGATCATCTGATTATATGGTAATTCAGTTTTTGTTTTGTTTTGTTTGAGGACTCACCATACCATTCTGCACAGCAACTGCCCCCATTCTACATTCCTATCAGCAATGCACAGGTTTCCAATTACTTCACATCCTCTCCAACATGTTTTCTCTTTTCTTGTTTTACAATAGCCATTCTAATGAATACAAAGTGGTAATAGCCATCCTAACGGGAAGTGAAGTAGTATCTCATTGTGGTTTTGATTTGCATGTTTCTAATTACCAGTGAAATGTTGAGAATCTTTTCATGTGCTGGTTGACTATCTGTTTATCTTCTTTGGAGGAAGGTCTATTTAGGTCCTTTGCTCACTTTTGCTTGGATTATTTGTTTTTGCTGAGTCATAGTTCTTTATATATTTTATATATCAATATCCTATCTTATATTATTTGAAATATTTTCTTTCATTCTGTGGGTTGCATTTTTATTCTCTTGATAGCATGTTTTTGTTGTTGTTATTTAATTTTGATGAAGTCTGATTTACCTATTTTTTTCTTCTGATGCCTGTGCTTTTGGTGTCATATGCCAGAAAGGATTACCAAAAAGCTATTTATTTTTGCACACAATGTAAACAGTGGTCCTACTGTTATATTATCTGATTTATTTATAATTACTTAGTTGACTCTCTTGGACTTCCTACATAGATGATCATTTAAATAAGGTCTTCCTCTACAATATTTACCACTCCTTTCCTTTTCTTTTTTTGAATTGGGTAATATCCTAAATTTTTAAGCTAAATTGTTAGAAATCTTGATGAATTTTAAAATTTACCTTGGATTGTGTCAGGATCTTTAAGAGGCTGAAGGATATGAGCCAGACTCCAAAATATTTAATGAATATCGCCAAAGTGATTTCAGAGAACAAAGTAAAAAAACTATGTTGAGAGGGAAGGAAGAAAGGTTAGATAATTCAACAGATAATGAAGAGCATACTGATATAGAGTGGGAATTCAAATGATAATATACAATTACACAAATGAAGATCGAAAAATGATTACTCTTCTCAGACTATCCCATTTTATAAAAATAATAGGTAATAAGACACTAGTGTCCAGTCTCCTTACAATTTATTGTACAACGTATTATAACTCAGAATTGCCTGAAGTTTCCTGAGTGTATCTAGATCAACTGTAGAGAGGTGATAAGGATTGACAATTGTTTCATATACTTTTGTACTAGTGATGGTGGGGGGAGTGTTAGTTCTTTGCTTTCTGAATGATAGTAGGAAAACTATCTGTGCAAGGGACCTATTCCTCTAGATCACTATATAATATTTTAATACTTAAATAATATTTGAGTACATGTAATGAACAAAAATTTAATCACTGAAAATTGTCAAAAATAAGAACTTAAAAAGTGTAGGGGCACCTGGGTTGCTCAGCCAGTTAAGCATCTGCCTTGGGCTCAGGTCATGATCCTGGGTTCCTGGGATCATGCCATGTCTTGGGCTCCCTGATCAGTGAGGGGCATGCTTCTCCTTTCTTCTCTGCCCTTCCCCCAGCTTGTGCTCTCTCTCTTGCTGTCTCTCAAATAAATAAAATCTTTAAAGAAAACTTAAAAAGCACATTAGTTGTTATTGCCCCAATGCCAACCTGTACTGTCCCACAGTAACTCTACTCCCCTCTAGAGCTAACACCATTAGATTGTGATATATTCCTTCCAGAGTTTTGAAAATGCATTTTTAGTAACCTGTACAGGAAAAGATATATTGACTTAATGTGCTTCTTTTTACATACATAGGATCAAACAATGCATATTGTTCAGTAAGAATCTTTTCAATAATGTCTCACATATGTATGTCCTCTTATTTCAAACTGTATCTCTGTTTGTCCCATTATACAGTTACAACTTTATCCATTCTTTTCTGGATGATCATTTATATAGTTTCAGACTTAATATTTTTTTTTAAGATTTTATTTATTTATTTGACAGAGAGACATACAGTGAGATAGTGAAACAAGCAGAGGGAGAGGGAAAAGCAGGCTTCCCACCAAGCAGGGAGCCTGATGCGGAGCTTGATCCCAGGACCCTGGGATCACGACCTGAGCCAAAGGCAGAGGCTTAACCCACTGAGCTACCCAATATATAAAGTGCCCCAGACTTTATATTTTTATACATTAGGAGTGTAATTATCATACTTACTATATCTTTGAGCATATGAGAGTATCTAGCACATATATCTGAAGTTGGAAATAATAACCAAAGGGACATTCAGATTTTAAAAATACATAAAACTGGGGTGCCTGGGAGGCCCAGGGTTAAAGCCTCTGCCTTTGGCTCAGGTCATGATCTCAGGGTCCTGGGATTGAGCCCCACATCGGGCTCTCTGCTCAGCAGGGAACCTGCTTCCCCCTCTCTCTCTGCCTGCCTCTCTGCCTACTTGTGATCTCTCTGTCAAATAAATAAATAAAATCTAAAAAAAAAAAAAACCATAAAACTAATTAAAATGTCTAATAAAAAGTTTGTGTAAGTTCATACTGTTTCTTGACTTCTGAATTCAACTCATCCTTTAAGGCCAGAGTTAATGCCATGTTCCCCTTAGACCAAGTAAATAGGACCTCATTTACTTCATTCTAATTTTCTGTGAGATTCCCTGGAATTTTCTTGCACTTTCAAAACTACATTATCCTTTACATATAATAGAGCTGCACATTAACATTAGTACCTTCTTATTTATTCCCCATGATATGGGCAGCATGAATGGAAATAAACATGAAATTTCCAGTCATTTGACTGCCTACATTCCAGATCACTTTCCACCATTTGTCACTTGGGCGATCTGTGTAAATTTCTTCATTACACAGAATGTTAGTTTCTTACTCTTTCAAAAAGAATTATCAACACAAACCTACAATTCCATACCAGAATTCACCATAAAAATAATTTAAAATGTTGTTTAAGTATACTTAAAATGGGTGGTTGAAGTCACAAAGTTTACTTGATTTAAATAGCGATATTTTTCCACTATTTTTAATCTGAAAATTGAAGATAGGTGAATTCAGGAAGGGTCTTGATAAAATATTGGATTTATTATTAAAATAGAAAAAATTAATAAGGCATCCATAGAATTCTGAGCTTTAAGCAACAGGTTTACTAAGGTGCTATATGAGATATGCACCAATATATGTTCAGATATATTTCAATTTATTCTTTTTGAATTGTGTACTGAAAGACATATGAAAAATGATAGGATTTCCGTGAAACAGGAGTTTTGTTTTGAACATTTAACAGTTTATGCTTTTTGTTCCATTATATAGAAATAGTTTATGAAATATGAAAATGCAGAAAGTAATTTAAAATTTGTATGGATAAATTTGTCTACATTTTAATATTCAAAATTTCTTTTATTAAAAAGAAAATATTCTTATATTTGTGAATGAACCTACTCACACAAATCCTTATGTTACTGTTTTTGATCTAGTGCACATACAATGAATATTTATACCATACAGGCAAAAAAGTGTAACAGGAAAGAATTAAAAAAAAAAAGAAGGTGGACCTACAGATTTGTAAAGACAGTAAGTAAATAAATATAAATAAGGCCTTCAGGAACTTTTAGTCCAGGTTAAATTAGTCGTATAAATGTGTAATTGTGAGGTATATATAATTTGTGTTGCTTTTGCCAGTGGCTAATAATGAGATATTTCTTTGTGAAGTAAAATTACATTATCTATACTAAGAACACATTTATAAACAATGTTTATAAATATCCTGCTCAGGGGTAGCTAGGAGCCTTAAGTGGTTAAGGATCTGCCTTTGGCTCAGGTCATGATCTCAGGGTCCTGCTCAGCACGGAGTCTCCTCCCTCTCCTCCTCCCTCCCCACTCCTGCTCCTTCTCATTCTCTCTCTCTTTCTCTCTCTCAAATTTAAAAAAAAAATCTTTAAAAAATACTCCGCTCACATTTTTTGGTAGATAGATGTGGAGTCACTAAGACTTTGCAGAAAGATATATCTTAGAATGGTTTGGTTATGGCTTATAATTTTTTTAAGATTTTATTTATTTATTTGACAGAGATCACTAGTAGACAGAGAGGCAGGCAGAGAGAGAGGGGGAAGCAGGCTCCCCGCTGAGCAGAGAACCCCATGTGGGTCTCAGTCCTAGACCCTGGGATCACAACCTGCGCCGAAGGCAGAGGCTTTAACCCACTGAGCCACCCAGGAGCCCCTATGGTTTATAATTTAGAAAGAACATTTCTCTATAAACATGTGTTAGACCATAGTATTTTAACACCACGAATAGTGGCTAAGTTTCCCTGGAGCAGAATCTGAGACAAGTCTTCCAATAGAAGGGACTTCCTAAGACAAGCCAAGAAAAATCTGGTAAAGGACTGGAGGAAAGCAGGTGAAGAAGGGAGAAGAAGCCAGTCCAGTCAGGTGAAGTGCTGGCTTCACTGGGGGATGAGGACCATGAAAAACACTGCAGAGTTCATTCTGTTCTCCAGTCGGGGGTGGGGAGGGGAGCTAGATTTTCAAAATCCTACACCAGTCAATTGCTTGTGGAGAGAGGACTGAACTCTGGGGGCAGTTACCTCTTAGAGCGTCTGAACAGCTAGATATCTGGTACACTGAATCATTAAAGGGTTCACAGATTATTTGACTGACTAGAGCTGCTGGAAAGAAATTTCAAATATGATTGAAATGGACAAGATCATGAACAAAATTATTTGCTTTGGGACACCTGGGTGGTTCAGTGGGTTAAGCCTCTGCCTTCGGGTCAGGTTATGATCTCAGAGTCCTAGGATCCAGCCCCGCATTGGACTCTCTGCTCAGGGGGGGAACCTGTTTCCCCCTCTCTCTCTGCCTGCCTCTCTGCCTACTACTGTGATCTCTTCCTCTCTGTCAAATAAATAAATAAAATCTTAAAAAAAAAAAAAGAAATTATTTAAACACAAATATTGCCAGCAATGAGATCTTTTTGATATATATGATAATTATGTTACTAGAATAAAAGATCATAAATTCATTGATAAAAAATAATCAATGACTGATAATGATGTCCTCAATATTAAGTAAGCAGAAGCCATGAGAAATGCCAGGACCATAAATGATTACGTAAGTGAACATTCTTCTCAGGAATGCTGGGTCATTGAGAGAAATCATGGTTTAATATAAACGTGAGACTAATATTTGTTGGCTGACTAATGCGCATGTATGTAGCAGCCACTGCTGAGCAGGCATTTTATAATCCATATCTCATTCCATTTTTAACATGAGCTGTATTATAGGCATTAGTTTTCTGTTTTCGACCTGAAGAGACTGAGGATCTCGAAAATTCAATAAATTCTCTAAGTCTACATTATTGTTGAGTGAACTGTGGAGTCAGTTCTCTCAATGTTAAGATCTGCACTCTTTTCAGTGTTATTTTAGATATTTCCTAAAGTTCAATAAATTCTCTAAGTCTACATTATTGTTGAGTGAACTGTGGAGTCAGTTCTCTCAATGTTAAGATCTGCACTCTTTTCAGTGTTATTTTAGATATTTCCTAAAGTTCTACTTTTGACCATCAGATCTTCTGGATTAGAATTGAAAACTAAATGAAGCTGATTCAGGCCTTAGAAACTTTCCTCTTGGAATCTTAACTGTTTCCTTACATAATGGGGACTAAGCTACTCCTAGGATTTAGAATTTAGATAACAAATATGAATCAAGGATCAAAAATTAAAGTTTTACTCATCAGTAAGATCTAGGTACGAAAACAGTTATGCCTTAAGACAAAGTGGATAACCCCATAGTAAGTAATCCCTCTGTCTCCTATCTTCTGCCTGGGCCTTGAGAGAAAATAACCTGCAATTATTGATTATGCCTTTTTTTAAATTAAAAACAGTTCTCAAGTTTTATTTATTTATTTTATTTTTTTAAGATTATATTTATTCATTTGACAGACAGAGATCACAAGTAGGCAGAGAGGCAGGCAGAAAGAGAGGAGGAAGCAGGCTCCCTGCAGAGCAGAGAGCCTGATGTGGGGCTTGATCCCAGGACCCTGAGATCATGACCTGACCTGAAGGCAGAGGCTTTAACCCAAGTTAAAGTTCTCAAGTTTTAAAGGAGAGAAAAGACGTGGTTATTAACAAGCCAGGCAAAAAAAATCAACTCTTCTTTTAAAAAGATGTGATATTTAGCCCACAATCTAATAATAAAAGAATTATTATATTATACCTATTACCTTCTGAACTCTGGAAACATTTCTCATACTTTAGGTATTCTGATATGCTCCATATTGAAAACCAGTATGTACTTGTTAATTTAAAATTTATAAGTTTTCAAAAGTAATAGATTATTCATTAGGAATTATTCTGCTTGATTCATTGAGATAACTAGGATAATCAGACATAAAAATAAATTGATTAATCATCAAAATTTTTCTTATGAAGCTAGTAATTCAATTCATTTTCACTTGTCCAGTTTCTTACCTTTCTTCTGAGAAAGGTTTCTTTTCTTTTTTTAAGAGGATATTTTAAAGTTTGATCTGAAAAGCTTAAAAAAAATAGTTGCGCCTTGTCAAATATTAAGAAGACAAGATGAGAAGTGATTCATTTTAAGGCTGTAACACTAGTGACAATGAGCTGTGAAGGGTTTTATTTTTATAATAGAACTAATTCAAGAAGTAACTATGGAAAAGTTGAAACCCCATGAGCTTGTAAAGCATATTGCTGTAATTATCTCTGCTTTCTCCTTCTTTCACAGAAATGAAATCACTTCAAACAAAACTATTTAAAAAAGAGACAAAGCCGCCACATATAATATACCCAAGTCTAGGAAAAGTCAGTTATTTTAATGAATACAAAACAAAGTCTAATGAAATGAATGACATTGAGTAGTGTGAGCATAATTTCCATTTTTTGTCTTCCTTTTAGGAAAATGTCTTTATGCTTCATTTTTAAAATAATAATCTAAAAATAAAACAAGCTTTTACGATGGTAACTGGCATTGTTAGTAAATTGCAGATTCTTGTTCCCACACAAGAAAGTTATTTTCCCTTGTTCTTGTTCTATAGGGAAAATTTGCTAGTTTTGTTAATATAATGTAATAAAATATGCCACTTATTTCCAACATTTTTCTTGTAATCATTCAAAAGTTAACTTTGGTAGTAATTGAAATAGCCTCTTAATGATACTGTTAAAGAATAATTACCAGTAATTCTTACAAAATAGTTATTTATTTGGCAACTTTCTGAAAACAATAGAAACCTTTCCTATAAGGCAAATAATATGGAATTAAAGGAGGATGATAATTCATGATTAAATCATATATATGATTAAATCATATATAATCAAACATATATAAGATATAATTATTCATATATATAAGATATATAATTTGAATATATAGAGTTTTCTGAGCTATAATTTATATGTAGTAAAATTCACTTTCTTTGATGTACAGGTTCATGTTTTGAAATCATATGCAACCATAAAATTATTATCATATCCAAGATACAGAAGATATCCATTACCCAAAAAATTCCCTCATTTTGTAGTCATTGTCTTCTGCCACATCTTCCCATAGGCCACCACTCAGGAGTTTCTTATCTATATACATTTGCTTTTTCTAGAATGTCCTATGAATGGAATTATGGAGCATGTAAGCTTCTGAGTAAGGTTTTTTTGCATCTGAGTTTCATCCATGCCTTCACACACTGTCAGCTATCAGCAGGTCCTTTGTCTTCATTATTGAGTAGTATGTCCACTCTAAGATTATACCTTTATACCACAGTTCATCCACATACCAGATGAAGGATGTGTGTACTGTCTTCAATTTGGGTCTTCAGGGTTAACATTAGCTATAAACAGTCATACACAGGTTTTTACATGAAAATAGCTTTCACTTCTTTAGGTAGATAACCTGTGAATGGTATAGCTGGATTATATGAAGGTAGCTTTTTAAGAAACTTCCAATCTGTTTTCCAAAGTGACTATGCCACTGGGAATCTATGAGTCCCAAAAGGTCCATGTTCTGAGCCAGAATTTGTAATTGCCGTTTTAATTTACTTCCTTTTATTTTGCTAGGCTCATAAAATAAACTCTTTTTGGAATAAAAACTAAGCAGAACTAAGTGTTTAAGCATAGCTATTTGGGGGCACCTGGGTAGCTCAGTAGATTGTCACTTTTGGCTCAGGTCAAGATCTTAAGGTTATGGGATCCAGCCCCATGTTGGGCTCTTAGCTTGGTGCAGCTTCTGCCTGAGATTCTTCCTCTCTCCCTCTGTCCCTCCCCATGCTCTCTTTTCTCTCATAATAAAATAAATAAAATCTTTAAATGGAGATATTTAGTTGAGAATAATGATCAATGTCTAGAAAAATGATCATTTTATGTTCCGGAAAGTAAAGCTAATCCTCTGCAGTATACATTAATATTCTTATAACAAATTTAGAATTCAAGATATTTTATAGTTATATGAATCAACAAATTTTTTGTCAGGGTAATTCAAAACATCTAGGTTATTAGATAGCTCAACAGCTATCTAAACTTACTTGTCATTTCTGAAGTAAGACATCCGCATAAAACAATACATTATTTTTTCCTTCCCAAGTAGAAAAACTTATTGGGAATTTTTCCAAATTAAATTTTCATGAGCAAGGTAATAGAATTAAATTGAAAAGAAGTACATGCATTTCTTTTTTTTTTTAAAGATTTTATTTATTTATTTGACAGAGAGAAATCACAAGTAGGCAGAGAGGCAGGCAGAGAGAGAGGAGGAAGCAGGCTCCCTGCTGAGCAGAGAGCCCGATGTGGGTCTTGATCCCAGGACCCTGAGATCATGACCTGAGCCGAAGGCAGAGACTTAACCCACTGAACCACCCAGGTGCCCAGTACATGCATTTCTTAAGCACTGTCACATTTAGATCAAGGAGTGAATAGTTTTACTCATATGAGTTAAAACACAAATAAAATTATTATAAGTTTCAAACATCAATGTTGTCAATAAACATAATCTCTAGAAATTAAGTAAAAAGTACCCCGATCCACAGCAGCTGTGTTTCTAAAATTAATTAATAAGCAGGGAACATTTTGAAGACCACAAGTCTAATCCTTAGAAAATTTTATCATCTTAATTTCATCAGTGATGGAGTCACTGATGATGATCATGACCTCATCCATTTAGTAGATATTCTTTTTTTTTTCATTTAGTAGATATTCTGAAAATGTAGCACCCACAGAGGTAGCATCAAAAATTAAAAAGTAGCAAACTACTTTCTCAAGATTATTTTAGGAGTTCTGGAATCTGGCACTTTGCAAAAGCCCCCAAACTGTGAAAATTATATTTTTTTAATGTTTAGATTTTTATTGGATACACAAAAAATGTAGTTAATTGAAGAACGGAAAAGAAAAAAACATATAGGGTACCATATTGGCAAGCACACTTGATAAAGAGCTTCAATTGGTCTCATCAGTTATTCTTACTGGGACTCAATGCTTTATGAGAATTTTCACTAAAATTGTGTGAAAATTTTTCAGACAAATAATAATAGAGCTTGATCAACTTTTAGAGGTGCTTCTACTTAGTGGTATCTTTGAATAATTTCCATTATCGCTGACAAAAAATTGTTCACTGCATATAAAAAGTACTTAAAATTTGAAAAAAAAATTTAATTTAATAATTTAGCATAATCATATGAAACAGTAAAACTGAAGAATTTTTTCAATTTTAAGCTATTGTAGTCATTCTCTACACACACCAAAAATGCACAGAAATGGGTTTTGTCACTGTACTTTTTCTCCCTTTTATCTTGCATGATCATGAAGATAAACTATATCATTATACTGAAAACATCAGGAAAACATTTTCTTGGAAGTTACTGAATAGATTGTTAATGCAAAAATATTCAATAAAAAATTGGTTAAATTTCCATATTTTTATCCTCTAAGTCTCTTCTTCTTAATGAAGGAGATTGTGACTGTCATTTCAGTGCTCCAGAGAGGCTTGAGTTTACCAAGGACATGGTGGCATATTTTTTTATGTTTTAAGACTAAATTTAATGTGCCAGAATATAACAAGGGCACAAAGACAAGAGATGCTGATACCTGTCAAACTCAACCAAGTTAATTAGGATAAACTGAAATGCAGAAAGCTAATTGTGTCAGATAAGATATCACACTTTAATTATGGGTTTAAGAGGTGTGATACTAACTTCAGCCCAATCATTCATTATTGTAAAAGTTCTAGTTACTTCCGTATATTGAGTTTGAATTTGTTTGTTCTTTTGATGATTTGAAAAGTAGAATTCAAAAATCATATTTTGACACATAAGACTACAGATTTATGCTCTTGCTCATAAATTAGATAAGCTAACAAGTGAGTTGTACACCCTTAGAAATAAAGCCTCACCCGAATATTTACCTTAGAGACAAATGGAAAATTGATGATAATTATTAGGGACAAATTAGGAATCATTAATTCCCCCAAATAGAATACCAGTTTGGCCTATAATAAGTATTTGATAAAATTGTGAATATATTTTTTACTTTTTCCTATTAAATCTGAGCTGAAACATATAGCTACATACTCAGTCTTACAGTCTTACTGACAATGAATTCAAAGCTAACTATAAAACAAGTATCCACTGAGAGATCATCCATTTAAAAATTAACTATCAGAGATCAATTTTCCTAGGAAAAAATTCTCAATAAGTAAAATGACTGAAGTTAGTCCAATTTATATTTTGCTAATATGGCAAATATATAGAAATGTTGATGGTCTAAAAGAGAAATTGATATTGAAATTAATATATCTTAGCCCTTTTATCTTATAGTTACAGAATTTGTGGCAAGGTTAAATTAAAGTGAGCTAGGATGCATATTTATTGAGTTGTAGAACAACGAACAGGGTTTTTACGCTAGATCTGAGCTTGAAGCCCATTCTGCCATCTACTAACTATATGAAATGGGAAAAGCTACTTAGACTATGTACTGTATCCTAAAATATGGTTCTTTTGAATATAAGCCCAACTGTTATTATTAACTATTCTGTAAGAACATACAGAGACCAATACAATCCCAGGAAAACTAGAATTAGAGCTGCCCCATGACAACATGAGTTTGAACAGCATAGATCTGCTCATAAATGGATTTTTTTTCTTCAATAAATACAGTATTGTACTGTGACTGTATTTTCTCTTCCTTCTATTTTTCTTAACATTTTATTTACTTTATGGCAAGGATACAGTCTATAATACATATAACAAAAAAATGTGTGTTAATCAACTATTTATATTATCAGTAAGGTTTCTTATCAACAGTAGACTGCTAGCAGTTAAATTTCTGAGGAATCAAGAGGCATTCATACATATATGACTGCATGGGAGTGCAGGTTAGGTGTCCCTAACCTTGTGTTGTTCAAAGGTCAACTATAACGATCATCCTGATTATAATTTCTCAACTTCACTTTCTTCATCTGGTATAGTCACCGTCTTCTGGTTTGCTTACCTAATCAAAAACATTTTTGGAAATGAAGGTTACTTCTAGAGGCTGTACCTAATCCAGATCATGTGTTTTCCATGGCAGATGTTATAGGGTTTGGAAATGTCAGCATAAAGAATGGCTTATTTGCAGGGGCAACTAGGTGGCTCAGTGGGTTAAAGCCTCTGCCTTCAGCTCAGGTCATGATCCCAGGGTCCTGGGATCAGTGGGTTAAAGCCTCTGCCCTCTGCTCAGGTCCTGATCCCAGGGTCCTGGCATCGAGCCCCACATCAGGCTCTCTGCTCAATGGGGAACCTGCATTCCTTCCTCTCTCTCTGCCTGCCTCTCTGCCTGCTTGTGATCTCTGTCAAATAAATAAAATTTAAAAAAAAAAAAGAATGGCTTATTTGCTAGAGTAAGATTATGAATAGGGAAATCTGTCCAGTCTGAAAGCTCATAGATGGCATTCTGTCACAGCTCGGTGCCTTCTCTGCCAGTAGCTTCTGGCTGAGGAGCATGATTAGAATATCATGAACCCTAGCAAACTGAAGAATCTGAAATTTCTGATGCCTTATAATTAATAGGCTTTCAGTAAATTGTAACATGGGTAAGAGAATGGAGAGGCTGGAGTAATTAAGAAAGCCTAACCCTCCCAACTATTCATACATACTTCCTGCTAATAGTGTCTCAGTTAAATTGGTTTTGGCCCTGATTGTGGATGTAGAAGATAGTCATGAAGAAATATGCATTTGTCCTTCTTGTTACCTTACTCTGTTATTTATTTCAGAATGGATACTTAAAAGTTGTACTGTTAACTTGCCATGCTTGGGGTAGGTGAATTACCATACCAGGACTCTTAGCTAGTTAGGTGAATACTAACCACAGGGCACAGATTAGCTGAGAAGATAGAGTAATGCATTCCAGATCACTCAGATACTGCCAGCAATGAATTTATAAAATAGCCCTTGAAGACAAAATCATCTGGTACGTCTGCAGCAGCCTGTCTCCAAATGATTGGCTATGGAAACTTCAACTCTGTTTTACTGTTAGGATATCCCTGGCAGAGGGACATAGCATAGCAAGTGACTTGTTGAGACTGTCTTTCCCTTCAGTAGACATGTGCAACACTGGATCGGGAGCCTGTCTCCGAATGTCAACCATTCCATGTGCCATTAACGGCAATCACCATGAACTGTGTTCATTCACCCGCACTGTTTCTTTCCTCTCTTGTTTAAAATGAAAGAAATGTTCCCACACCTGTCAAGACAAGGATTTGTACTAGAGTTGAGTAAATCTCAACTTCGTGTCTTCACTTCTCTCTCCCACATCAATTTATTTCTGCCAGCTGGAAAATACACATTGGCATACAACTATAACCTCTTCTAGTGTTTGTTATTTTAAGCAAAGGTAGATTTTTCTTTCTTAACCCTACATTTCCTTTCAGTCTCTGTTATACTTCTTCGTACCATTTCTCTGAAGGTTTTCCTGCAGATGTCTTCCCATCTTTATTGAATTCATTCTTCAATACCTTTAATAATTTCCAATCTGCGCAACTGCAATGTTCTCCTTGTTTTTGCCTTGTCACTCCAAATTTCTTTCCCACTAACCAGTCAGAGTGATTTAAAAATTTTTAATCACATTATTGCTCCCTGCAATTCCCACCCAATAGCTTCCCATTGGCTTTTTTTTTTCCCTTAAGGTTTTTTACTCATTTTAGAGCAAGACAGACAATGACAGATAACACAGGCAGAGAGAATGCATGCATGAGTAAGGGGTAGGGGCAGAGGAAGAGATACCCCAAACAGACTCTCTGCTGAGTGGGGAGCCCCACATGGGGCCCAATCCCATGACCCATAAAACCACGACCTAAAACCAAGAGTCTGTTTCCCAACCAACTGCGCCACCCAGCTGCCCCTCCCATTAGGCTCTCAACAGACCTCAAAACTTTGTGATGGAACTTGCCTTTTCCACCAATGTCTCCCTCCCTCCTCTCTCTCTGCCTATCTTAACCCCAGATACACTGATAATTTTTTTTCCCTTCAACACGCCAAATTTGTTCTAAAAAGAGTGTTAAACTTGCTGTTTCTTCTAAGACTTCTCCACAAAATTCTTAGTGTCATCCTCTTTCACGATTCAATTCCAATAATGCTTCCTTGAAAGAGACTTTCTTGATCACTCTGATCACTCTAAGGAACTATCCACCTGCAATTTCTATCATATCACCTGTTTAATTGTATTTATGTCATTTGCCACTGTCTGAAATTATTATGTGTTTATTTTTCCATTTCAATAATTTGTCTTCTCCTATGGAGTAAGCTGCACAGGGAGAGAAGGGAGCTCTCTTAATGTTTTCAATAGTACCCCAAGTGTTTAGAACAGAGACTGCCACCTTACAGATACCAATCGATGTTTCTTTGAAAAACCCATGGTTATGTGTAGATCAGGGTAAATATTACAGTTACATTAAGAGCACACTTGAAGAAATCTGACTATGTTACAAAACTCTGGGGGATTTTTTTTGTCCAAGATAAAACAATGGGAAAGAAGTATCTTCTAATTTGTTAACAAATTAGAAGGGCTATGGGTAATTTCTCTCTAAAACCTAGAACACATAGTTTGCATACTTTGTAACATGCAATCTCCTAGGAAATCAAAACAAAATGAACAAAATAACTCAAAAAAAAGGCTATTATTCCTTGCTAACTAGTGTACCATTTGATGTCACTTTGATGCCATATTACCAGTTATATTCACCTAAACCCTCACCAAAATAGTTCTATGTTGTGAGATCAAATGCTTTTATAGTTAGCTTTTTTTTTTTTTTAGATTTTATTTATTTATTTGACAGAGAGAAATCACAAGCAGACGGAGAGGCAGGTAGAGAGAGAGGAAGGGAAGCAGGCTCCCTGCTGAGCAGAGAGCCCGATGCGGGACTCGATCCCAGGACCCTGAGATCATGACCTGAGCCGAAGGCAGCGGCTTAACCCACTGAGCCACCCAGGCACCCTCAAATGCTTTTAGAAAAGACAGATGGGGCACCTGGGTGGTACAGTGGGTTAAGACTCTGCCTTCAGCTCAGGTCATGATCCCAGGATCCTGGAATTGAGTCCCAAGTCAGGCTCTCTGCTCGGTGGGGAGCCTGCTTCCTCTTCTCTCTCTGCCTGCCTCTCTGCCTACTTGTGATCTCTCTATCAAATAAATAAGATCTTAAAAAAAAAAAAGAAAGAAAGAAAGAAAGAAAACAGACTTGTTCTGGGATGAACAGTGGTGCAGATATACTTCCTTAGCTACAGACCTTCATGGATTACTTTTTTTTAATGAATTTTTAAAAATCCTAGGGTAAATGATAAAGATAATTAAGCCTTAGAAAATAAGTATGGATCTTTGAAGGAGTAATAAGTGTTTCATTAGGGACATTTCATGTAGCCAGAAATGTCTCTTGGATGAAAGAAGGGAGAAACATTTAACTCTCGAGTTGATATGCTGATCAGTGTCAACCCTAACATTTTGGGGAAGTTTACAGCGATTGAATTCAGGAGGTTGAGATCAGCAGAGGAGTTAAAATGCCTGAAGTTAGTCATTTGGAATCACACCGAAAACAAACAAAAACAAACCTAATGGCTGTTAAATAGCTAGTTTCACAGGGAGAAGGAAATATATTATCAAACAACAGCTTTTAACAGAGGATCATTTATAATAAAAAATGTCAGTTTGTTATTTCAATATTACTGAGTGAGATTAATGAACTATTAGTTATTAAATATATTTCCATTCTTAAGTACCCAGAGAAAACAATTTGAACTTTGATATGAGAGTTTTAAAAGTATTAACTATAATGAAAAACAAATAATTTAATGTTTTGCTTTCCTTTGCCATCAACTTTTGTAACAGAAAGTGAAAACATAATTATGGTATAGGAAGTGATGGAAATGATTCAGTGATCAATAAAGACAAGGTTAATTTAATATCAGGCTATCTATCATACATGTTAACAGATCTGTACTGCAGACATCAATTGACAAAAAAAAATGAGCATTTAACTATTTCAGGATAAGAATATTCTTTTGGTATTTACTGGCTTGATTTAATAACACTGACATTTGAATTTCCCAGGAAAAGGAAAAGTTACAGCTGAGACTGCCCACTGTATGGATCACGTGTGTTATGTGTAAGTTGTTTCCCACAGGGTAAGAGCTGATATCTTCCAGTGTCGAGGATTACTATAGCCATGTTTGGTGGTCAGACATTGATGACAGATGATATGTAGATAAGAATTCACCAGACAGGGGAGCCTGGGAGGCTCAGTGCATTAAAGCCTCTGCCTTTGGCTTGAGTTGTGATCCCAGGGTCCTGGGATCAAGCCCCGCATTGGGCTCTCTGCTCAGCAGGGAGCCTGCTTCCCTTCCTCTCTCTCTGCCTGCCTCTCTGCCTACCTGTGATCTCTGTCAAATAAATAAATAAATAATCTTTGGAAAAAAAAAAAAAAAGAATTCACCAGATTTTTTTTTTTTAAATTCAAACATAAAAGTATTTTGATTAATGTGCTTACAGAAGGGGAAGGGAGGCAATATTAAAGGACCAGCCACAGTATTCCTATTGGCTTCCAAGATATGTTAGGCATATTATCTCATTCATTTTTCTTTACAACTGTGTGTATTACATTTTATAGCCATTTCACGGTTGATAAGGAGAAGTTCCAAAATCTACATTATTTGTCAGAAGACGCTCTGCTGGTTAATGGCCTAACTATGGTTTCTATGCAGTTCTTCCCAAGTGGAAAGTACACAGTGCAGCTTTTCCACATAATCAGGTGGTCTTCTTCCGGGGATGGTAGAGGTGGAGGGAGGAACAAGTAGTAAGCAGGCACGTGACTCAGTCATTGTCAAATGGAACAAGGTAGCAAGACATCAGAAGCTCAAAAACTCTTTCTCTTTAACTCAAATAGTATAGATGAGCTAGTGACCTTACAGGATGTTTTAGAATGTTGATTGCACAAAAAAACTTGTATTTCAAAGGGCCTGTTTATAATTTTCCACGACACCTACTGTAAGGCAAAGAATATGGTTTCTCACATAAGACACAACTTATTTAAATCTTTGTTAATCAAGTCTTTTCCAATGTCACTCTTCCAAGAATTTTGCAAGTAGTTTCTCATTTATCTTCATACCATTGGTAAGTATGAAGCATACTGTTTTCTACCATTGTACGTACTCTAGTTCCTATAAAATGACAATACCGTTCTCAGAGTGGTGGAGGCATAAGGGAGTGAACCTGGATAATGTGCCTCACGTGTACTATTTGTACATTAGTGGTATTTCCTTTCTGCTCCAACTACATAAAACACAACAAATATTAAACTACGGTCTTTTCAGGGACTTCAAAGCTCTGAGAGAAATGTTCACCTCCACTGCACAGCCACTGGCACCCCCTCTGACCTCTGATACACAGAGGGAGTGGAATGAGCTGGTTGGAGCATCCAAAGAGGAACAGATCTGCATTTTGACAAAAAAGCAAGAACTTCTGATCGCCAAATAGTGCTACGAAGCTGCAATTAGCATCAGAAGCATTATATTAAACTAGACAGCAGAACAGCAAACATAAATCACAGGCAGATTACTCAGGGCTTTTAATGAAGGCATTTATACCTACCATTAACCAACCACGATGACAAAGGCTTATACATATAGAGAACAGCAAACGCATCTATGTAGACTCTATTAGTTTGATACCCTATTGATTTTTGCTGTTCCACATATGGGTACTTGGTGCATAATTTACTTCATTATTACTAAACATGTGCTGACTTACTTCAGATGCCATTATTATGCAAATTATATGCCAAAGACACTGAAGAAGCTTTAAAATATGTTTGTGTTTCTCTTTGGATTCATTCTCTTTGGAGGATTTTCTAGTTACACCAGGTCTTATGATGGGAAGCTGCTTTTTTTTTTTTTTTTTTTTTAAGATTTTATTTATTTGAGAGAGAGACCAAGATAGTGGAAGAGACACAAGATGGGAGGGAGAGGGAGAAGCAGGCTCCCGGCTGAGTGGGGAGCCTGATGTGGGGCTCAATGCCAGGACCCAGGGATCATGACCTAAGCCAAAGGCAGATGCTCAACCAACTGAGCCACTCAGGTGCCCCAGAAAGCTAGTTTTAAATAGATTGATGGCCAACAGAAAGCTACAGCTGGTTTGGTTACCTTGTGGTTAAACTAAAGAAAAGTCTATTTCTATTTAAGGTTGTAATTCAAATTTAACTTATGAATCCATCCCTTGGAGATTTGATTTTATGTGTTACTGTACTACCTACTAGAGGAACTGTAAATATCCGTAGTGTTAACTAACTGGTACATACTGTCAATGGTCAAGTTATTTGCAATAGCCAAATATCTAACTTTAAAGGACTTCATTATTTTGTAACTATGTTACAAGAAAATGTTAAAGTAAACATTTCCTATGATATTCATTTTCCATTCTGGATGCATGTTACAAATGTATTCACAGGGAACACTTTATGGTCCTCATTGAAATTGTGCATTCCAACCATTTATTTCTCCTATAGGAGTGTCTACCATACTGACACTTACTAACCCACCACTCCCACTCTTATTTAATACCTTCCTTTGTCCTGATGCCCTTTGCTTCCCAAGTTTCTCCTTAGCTATTTGCACAATGATTGCACTATCAATCATTTATTTTCTTCAAATTAGTTCTGCATTTTGTGACTTTTCCTATTTGTTACACTTGCAATGTGACCTCTTCTATCTGCTTCTTTCAACCTAAGTTTGGATCCATAAAATGCATACAGATGCGTAAATACAATGTCCACATAGTTTATCTGACACTCTATTTACAATCCTATAAAAAATGAGGATTGAAGTATTATCTACTCAATCATTTTTAGAACATAACTTATAGAACTAACAAAGTCACTAGAGAGCTTTCTTCTCAAGAAACAATTCACATACACCCCTAGTCCTTTTATTCCTTTCATAAGTACACTAATTCTTGGTACTTAAGGGTGAATGTTAATACTTCATTCACACTAAAAAAAAAAAAAAGAAAAGAAAAGAAAATGAAAGAAAGAAAAAGAGAAACAACGAAAGCTCATTTTGATGTAAAGCAATTTTTTAGCCATGTACCTATTCATATAAAATACACCACAGACTAATTTTACTCCGATAGTTTATACTTCTAATTATAGTCTGTTCATAAGGAAATCAAGTATCTAGAAAATTTAGCCAAATAAAAACAGCCCAAGAGGCTAACCTGGCTTATTAGTGATGAACTGAGTCTGAAATCACAAGAGGGGTGGGGAGTAGAAGGTAGGTGGAAGGTTTCGTTTTTTCTACGGGTCACTTAATTAATTGAGTTCAAGATTGTGAAATTCAGTTTTCTTATTGATTGCCTCACCTCAGTTCCACCTGGAATGTGTACCTACCATCTAGTTGCAGGTTATAGGCAGAAAGAACGCAACACAAGCCCCTGTAAGCAGGGAGGGCTGTCTGATCCTTCACTTCTCTCCCACCCTCAGTGCTGTTCGCTGCGGTTACAAACACCGGAAGTCCTCAATCATAGTTGACCCTTAAACAGGGTTCAGAGGTTAGGGGCACTGATCTCCGCAAAAAGCTACCGATAACTTCTTACTGCCCCAAAACTTAACTACGAATGACCTAGTTTGACCAGAGGCCTTATCAACAGTCCACTAACATATTTTGTGCACATAAGATATGTTGTATCCCTACGATAAAGGAAGCTACAGAAAATAGAATGTTATTAAGAAAATTGTAAGAGAATACATTAGCAGCAACATACTGTAAAAAGTTCATCTGTGTGTGTGTGTTCAGGGCCCCGGGGCCTGTCCTTGCTTCAGCAGTGTTTGGTAGAACTGACCCAGGGAGGGACCTTCTTCCAGCCTCCAACCACTCTCCTACCTCCTTTCTGTTGCAAGCTTCCAAACTATTTCTGCAGCCGCGCTCTACCTGCAGACCAGCCAACAACCTCGCCCCCTCCCCCCTTTTTTTAAGCTTAGCTCCTTATTTCCAGTCTACCATAAATCACAGATTTTGTCAGACTTCTTCCACCACCTTGGGGTCCTCAGTTAAGCACCTGGTCAACATGCATCTATGGGCCTTTTACTACCCACCTCTCTCTGGGCGTCAAGTTCCGTGATGCAGCTTTGGAGCCAGCGCCATTTCTCCCATGAGTTGTCAGGGGAGAAGCACAAGGCTGTCAAGCGCCTCTTAAAGATGCAAAACCAGCACAGCAGCTCCTCCTCTTCCAGAACATGCAGACATGCAGATGGGTGAGGGTAAAACCCGAGATGTCATGGAAGCTGCCACACTTCTGGAGAAGACTCTATCTAAACCTTTGCTTTGGCATATCCTGGGGTCTGCGGAGTAGACGGCGTCTCTGTGACTTCCTGGAGAACCACTTCGTAGATGAGCCAGGGGAAAACTCACTAAGAACACAGTGACCACCTGACTCACCTCCGCAAGCTGGGCTGGCCCCAGGCTGGGCGGGGAGAGTATAATTTAGAAAAGGCTCAACCCCAAGCATAAGGAGGAGCTTCCTACACCCAGCTGCTTGTTCTTGAGAGGCCTCTCTGTCATCCCGCTGGTGTCAGGGCTTCTGACTGAGCCTCTCCTTCCAGCCACTAGGTAGTTCTTTAACCCCCTTGGGAACCTCTCCCAAGCTGTGGGCCAAATGGAAACAGTAAAGCTTTCTGCAGGGGAAAAAAACATGAGCCTATAAGTGGGCCTGCACCTTTCAAAACTGTTGTCCAAGGGTCAACTGTATTTGATAATTTGCTCAAAGAGCCACAGGAACTTGAAGAAGAAGAAAAAAGCCACCTTAAAGAAGAGGGGTGAAATAAAGGGGAAAAAAAAGGTCATATAAATATTTATAAAGAATATGCTTTTAAAACATGTCAAGGTAAACCTTTGTGAGTGTTGAAGCCAGTAGTAATGCTTTGTCCCACAAACACAATATGCAAATACGCACAGAATACATGATTCAATCAAAGTATTATTAATCTTCTATCAACTTTGTTAGCAGGGGTGCCTGGATGGTTCAGTCCTTAAGCGACTGCCTTCAGCTCAGGTCATGATTCCTGGGTCCTCTGATCAAGCCCTGAATTAGGTTTCCTGCTCAGCAGGAAGCCTGCTTCTCCCTCTCCCACTCACCCTGCTTGTGTTCCTGCTACTCTCTCTTTCTCTCTGTCAAATAAATAAATAAAATCTTTTAAAAATTTTTGTTAGCATAATTTATATACAATAAAATATACCCACATATAAAAAGTATAGTGCAGTGCCCTTGGGAGAAGTATATACCTGTATAACTTCCACCATAATTAAGACAGAATATTCCTTGCAATCCAGAATAATGTCCTTGATTCTTTAGTCAATTCCTCCTAATTTAAGGCAAACTTGGGTCCGATTTGTATCACCATAGGTGATGTCGGGGTTTCCTATAAATGGAATCATACTTTGTTTTCTCTTTGGTTTCTTTTTCTCTCAGTAACATTTTGAAATATGTGCACATTATTGTGTGTATCACTAGCTTATTGATTTTTATTGCCAAGTAATATATCATTGTATTTATGGGGTGCAATTTATTTGTTAATTCACTGTTGATGGACACTAGATCCATTTGAATTCAAGGCGATTATAAGAAATAAGCTGCAATAAACATTCATGAACATATGTTTTCATTTCTGTTAGATAAATCATTAAGAATTGAATTGGCAGACCATATGATATCTGCATGTCATGAAAATGCCCAACTTTTCTAAAGCCGTGGACAAATTTGCATTTTACAAGCAAGGCATGAGTATAGTATATCTGTTCTTCAAAATTCATTCTACCACTTGGCTTTATGAATTTATTTTAATTTAGCTATGATAGTAGGTCTGAGTTGTATCTCACTGTGGCTTTTTTTTTTTTTAAGATTTTATTTATTTATTTGAGAGAGAGAGACAGTGAGAGAGAACATGAGCGAGGAGAAGGTCAGAGGGAGAAGCAGACTCCCCATGGAGCTGGGAGCCCGATGTGGGATTCGATCCTGGGACTCCGGGATCATGACCTGAGCCGAAGGCAGTCGTCCAACCAACTGAGCCACCCAGGCATCCCTCACTGTGGCTTTAATTAACATTTTCCTAATGATTAATAAGGTTGACAGCTTTCTTTATGTACTTATTATTTGTTCATAATGGTTTTATTTTTATACATATGAATTACTCCTAGTCTTTGAATTATCTTTCCATTTCTCTTAATTTTGTTTGTTTTGTTTTGTTTTTGAGAGGGAGAGAGAGAAAGATGAGGTTGAGGGGCAGAAGGAGAGGGAGAGAAAGAATCTTAAATAGGCTCCATGCCAAAAGCACAACCCTGAGATCACGACCTGAGCCAAAATCAACAGCTGGACCCTTAACTGACTGAGTCACTCAGGTGCCCCTCATTTTCATATGGTCCATTTAACCAAATTTCTCATTTTACAATTTGTGCTTTCTGATCTACCTAAGAAATAAGATCCAATCCCAAGGTCACAAACATTTTTTCTCATGCATTCTTTTGGAAGAAACTTTAAGGATTTAGGTTTTAAGTTTAGGTTTATGTTCTATTCCAAAATAAGTCTTTTATTTTTTTATTATTTGCTGCAAGAAAGGTAAAAATTATCAAATTATCTAGCACCAAATTAAAAGAAAAAAATAAAACTCTCATTTTCCCTAGTGAATTATCTTTCCTAAATATATATATGTATATATATATACATATATATATATATTTCTAGACTCTGTTTTGTTTCCTTGATCTGTATGTCATGCCAATATTGTCTTGATTCCTATAGCTTCATATTATATATTGAAATAAAGCACTCTATGTTCTCCAACTTTGTTGTTCACTTTAAAAGTTATTTTGGCTGAAAAAAGAAAGAACTGGAGGTATCATAATTCCAGATTTAACTCATATTACAAAGCAGTAATAATTAAAATAGTATGGTACTAGCATAAAAATAGACACTTAGATCAATAGGACAGAAAACCCAGAAATAAATCCACAATTAAATGCTCAATTAATCTTTGACAAGGAAGAATTGTCAGAAGGAATTAATACACAATGAGAAAAAGACTGTCTCTTCAATAAATGGTGCTCAGAAAACCGGACAGTCACATGCAAAAGGATGAAACTGGACCAGTTTCTTTCATCATACATGCAGATAAACTCAAAATGGATTAAAGACCTAAATATAAGACCTGAAACCATAAAAACCTTTAAAGATAGCACAGGAAGCAATCTCTCTGACCATAGCCATAGCGACATTTTTCTACATACGTCTCCTGAGGCAAGGGAAATTAAAGCAAAAATAAACTATTAAGACTCCATCAAAATTAAAGTTTTTGTGCAGTGAAGGATACAACCAACAAAACTAAAGGCAACCTACTGAATGGGTGAAGATATTTGCAAATGACATATTAGATAAAAGTTTACTATTCAAAATATATAGAAAACTCGTATAACTCAATACCCAAAAAACAATCCAACTGAAAAATGGGCAGAAGGCATGAGCAGACATTTCTCCAAAGAAGACATGCAGATGACCAACAGACACATGAAATGATGTTCAACATCACCCATCGTCAGGGAAATGCAAATCAAAGCTGCCATGGAATATCACTTCACAACAGTCAGAATGGCTGAAATCAAAACAAGAAACAAGTATGGAGGAGAATGTGGAGGAAAAGGAATCCCCATGCACTTGATGGGAATGCAAACAGGAGCAGGCGCCATGGAAAACAATATGCATGTTCTTCAAAATTTAAAAGTAGAACTACCCTATAACCCAGGAATTGCACTATTGGGTACTTATCACCAAAATACAAAAACTCTGACTCAAAGGGATACATACGTCCCTATGTTTGTTGCAGCATTATTTACAATAGTCAAACTATGAAAGCAGCCCAAGTGTCCTTCAACTGAAGAGTAGATAAAGAAGATGTGGTATGTATACCCAATAGAATGCTATTCAGCCATTAAAAAAGAATAAAATCTTGTCATTTCCAACAACATGGACAGAGCTAGAGAGTATGATGCTAAGCAAAATAAGTCAGTCAGAGAAAGACAAATACCACAGAAACTCACTTATGCATGGAATTTAAGAAACAAAACAAACAAGCAAAGAAAACAGCAACAACAGACAAACCAAGAAACAAACTAATTGTTTTCAAAGGTAAAGTGGGTGGGGGGCTGGGGTGAAATAGGGGATAGGATGAAAGAGTACACTTCTCATGGTGACCAATAAATAAATAAAATGATGAAAAAATTTATTTTGGCAATTTTAGGTCTTTGCCTTTTTCTAAGTAAATTTTATAATCAACTTGATATTACCCAAAACATTCTGCTAGAATCTTAATTGAAATTATATTGAATCTATGTATCATTTTTGAGATAATGAACATTGTATCAATATCGTGTCTTCAAAACTACATACATACATGTTGATATTGTTTGATATCTATCAGCAATATTTTATATTTTCACTCTACCAGTCCTACTCGTATTTTATTAAATATATTCTCAGGTATTTCATCTTTTCTGATAATATTGTAAATGATATATTGTATTTCATTATTTATTTAGTTAAATGAAATATAGACACATAAATTTATTTTTTTATTTTGACCATGCTAGATTTACTTATGAGTTTTACTGACTTTGTATATATTTTTTTTAGATTTTCTCTGTACAGAATCATGTCACCTGCAAATAGCCTGCTGTGCTTTACCTTTCCAATTTGTATGCATGCTTTTGCTTTTCCTTTTTCTTATCTTTTTGCCATATTGCACAGGCTAAGACTTCTAGTTTAATGTTAAATGGAAATAATCAGAGCAGATATTCTTGTTTTATTCTCAATTTTATAGAGAAAGAATTCAAACTTTTGCCACTAAGTTTATGGTAGTTGTTAAGTTTTTTATAGATAATCTTTATCAACTTAAAAAAGTCCCCCTCTTCTTAATTTATTGAGAGATTTTATCTTAACAGTTTAATTTTGTTAAATGCTTTCTGTGAATCTAATAAGTTGTTCAGTTTTTCCCTCCTTTATTTCATTTATATGGCAACTTGCATTAATTAACTTTTGAATGTCAGACCAATGGAAAGAACACCAATTGGTCATGGTGCATTCCCTTTCTTATATATTGATGGATTCAATTTGCTAATATTTTGTTAAAGACTTTGATAACTATCATCATAAATGATGCTTTTCTATATTTTTATTTTATCATAATTATTTTGATTAGTTTTGCTCTCAGGATAATGGCCTAATAAAGTGATCTGGAAAGTTTTCCTTCTTTTTTGGTCTGTACTTGAAAAGTATTTACATATGAGTGATATAATTTCTTCTTTAACAATTTAATAGAATCACCTAGTCAAAGTGTGTGTCTGTGTGTGTGTGTGTGTGTGTGTATCAGCTTTATAATTAAAATTTAATTTTTTTAGTATAAAGAGGGCTAAGCTGATTTTTTCTAGTTGAGTCATCTTTGGTAATATATATGTTTAAATAAATGTGCTAATTTCACCTATTTTCAATTCATTTGTCTAATTTTATTCATATTATATTCTCATGTTTTTAATATCTATATGATTTTAGTTATGTCCCCTCTTTCATATATGATATTGGTAATATGTACTACTTTTTTCTTGATCTCTTTTGCTAGAATTCTATCAATTCTATTGAATTTTTCAAATAGTCAAACAAAAAATTCATTTTTTTTCTGTTAGCATCAATTCTTTGATTTGTTATATTTTCTTCATGGATTTTTAAAAATATTTTATGTATTTAATTGACACAGAGAGAGGGGGAGAGAGAGAGAGTGCACAACAAGGGGAGAAGCAGCAGAGGGAGAGGGAGAAGCAAGCTCCCCACTAAGCAGGGAGTCTGACTTGGGACTCAATCCCAGGACCCTGGGATCATGATCTGAGCTGAAGGAAGATGCTTAACCAACTGAGCCACTCAGGTACCCCCTCTTCATTGATTTCTATATATATATAATTGCTATTTTCTTTTTTCTGCTTACATGGGATACAATTTACTTTAGATCACTAATTTAGACCTTTATTATTTTCAAAAATAGTATTTAAGGCTGTTAATTTCACCCTAAGCCTTGCTTTAACTCCTTCTTACTAGTTTAGATATGTTGTGATTTATTCTTCATTCAGTTAGAAATATTTGAATATTTGAATTTGTGTCTCAGATTTAATGACACATGTTTTATGATCAGATACACAGTTAATATTGGGAACTACCATTTCTACTTAGGATGAATATGCTCTCTGACTTTCTTAAGTATCACGTTCTAGAAAAAATGTTAGGTCAAGTGTGATTGTGTTATTCAGATGTGTTAATTCCTTATTGATTTTCTCTCAAAATTAATTTTCAATTACTTAAAGAAGAGTATTAAAATTTGCACTTATAATTATGAATTTGTCAATTTCTCTTCTCTGTTTTTGTCAAATTTTGTTTCATTTATTTAGGTGATATATATATATATATATATATATATATATATATATATATTGAAACTCAATGTATTTTAAGAATATCAATTTTGGGGGCACCTGGGTGGCTCAGTGGGTTAAGCCTCTTCCTTCAACTCAGGTCATGATTTCAGGGTCCTGGAATTGAGTCCCACATCGGGCTCTCTGCTCAGCAGGGAGCCTGCTTCCCCCTCTCTCTGCCTGCCTCTCTGCCTTCCTGTGATCTCTCTCTGTCAAATAAATAAATGAATCCTTTAAAAGAAAGAATATCAATTTTGACAAATATAAGAATTAAAGTTATACAGAAGAAAACAATGAGTGGTTGGGTAATTTGTTAGAGTCAACCACTAAGTGCTATCATCCCTCTCTCTTCCCCAATAGGATTAGGCTTGATTATATGTTGGAAGAAACACACAACATTAGCATGGCTAGAACTAAATATGACCTTATCTCAAAAAATAAACTTGAGGTGGGGTATCTTGGACATTAGAGAAAGTTGCTGCTCTCTTCAGGGTTCCAGCTCCTGCTGTCCTGTTCTAAAATCCTTACTGAGATCTCTTGCTTCAGAATAAAGCAACAGCTATCACCACAGACTTCCAGACAGCAGAGTGAAAGAATAATGTCCTAATATAAAGATTTCCAGAAAGCCTTTCAAATAAATTGTTCTGATATCTCATTGTTGAGATATTAACACCCAGTCACACTAGTCTGTAAAAGATGCTGGGAAATGGGATCTTTTATTCTGGATAACTGTGCCTGATAAAAGTTTGGACTTAAATTGACAATGGAAGGGGGATGATGGTTATTGAAAAGTGCCCAACAAGTGATTGTTACAATTATTTGTCAATTGTTTTTCACTTTATTGTTATATATTGTATATATTGTTTCTCTTTCCATATTATATTATATGCTCCCTTGGATAGAAACTGTATAAAATAAATGAGCAATACTAATTCCATGGTATAGGCCAGAAACATTAACAGAACTTATAAACATAACACTCTTAAAATCTGGAGAATTACAGAGAAGTTTACTGAAGTGGACATAGTTTCAGCTGGTTGTTAAAGAATGGATTTGGGTCACCTGGGTGGCTCAGTGGGTTAAAGCCTCTGCCTTCAGCTCAGGTCATGATCCCAGAGTCCTGGAATCGAGCCCAGCATCGGGCTCTCTGCTTAGCAGGGAGCCTCTCTCTCTCTCTCTCTGCCTGCCTCTATGTCTACTTGTGATCTCTGTCTGTCAAATAAGTAAATAAAATCTTAAAAAAAAACAAAACTCAAGAATTTATTCATTCAGTATTATTAACCATAGTTCAGGAACAGGGTGAAATCAAATCTAGAGGAGACCACTGACCAGTTTTTATAAAGAAATAGCATTTCTATCACAGGAATAAGTAGATTTTTTAAAATGTTTTATTTAATTTATGGTTATAACATGGGTACATTAAGTCTCATTCTATAACAACCTGGGTACATTATTTTGATTTTAAAAAGTTACTAGTTATATCTGTGGCCACGTTTTTAAATGTTACCATTATTTAGGAAATCATAGATAAAGGAAAGTCATTTCTATGGTAATACCTTTCAAAATTTAGTTAGGTGCCTGTAAAAGGTAGGTACCTGTGAGGAAGTCAGATCTAAAAGAAACAGGACTGCAATTTTCCTGCACACCGTTTGAACAGCACGACTCTATGAGTCTATGTGTATCTGTGAAGGAAGGGATGCCTCTAATGCCCTGTTTGATGGAAAGCTTATGGCGGCCATTTCAATAAAGCACTATAGTATCAGAATATAGTAAATCCAAAAATAAAAGGCAAATCTTGTGCATTCCACCTGCTTCTTTAACTCCTGTATCCTGTTTCTCTCAGGATGTGTTGCCTTTCATCTCAGAAGCCTAGAGAACAATGTCACTGGCAGTTAAAGCATGTTGACACACTTGACATCCAATTTAGTTAATGCTAGGTCAGTCTGGGAGACGCAGCAGCACTGCCATGTATGCCGCAGAGAAGGCCACATGCGACTACTGAGGGATACCCTCTAATTCCCAGGATACTTGTTAAACAATTCTCATGTCACAATACCCACAAGACAGCTTGAACAACCAGTGGCACAATCCCACACACAGGTTAACAGATTGTTTTGAGAGTTAATGTGTTAAACTATATTGCCTTCATCCCTTCTCTCTCTGCAATGGATTCTTCCCACAGTTCTTCTCGTCAGTTTAAGATTCCAAAAGATGACGATGAGTTGCTTTACACAGTGTTATTGGAATAATCATTACAGTCATTATTTTTAACACAGTGCAGTATTTATTTAAGCTTTGTCTGTAGCATGGTTTAATTTATCTGATGTCTGTCAACTTTCACAAGAACTGGCAAAGTGCATTTAGTTGTTGCATTAGCAAATCTAAACACACAATGGGGCATGCTGCCAATGCAAATTAATTATACAACACAGCCCAAATAGTAATATTTGTGCATTCTGATGAAAACTGGTGACTGGTTGTTTGTAGTTGTTTTATTTTTCTTGGTTTATTTTGTTTGTTTTGTTTTTTTTTTTTACAAGTTATACCTTATGTATATGCATTTCAACTTTTAGGTGAAGTCCTATATGTAGTTCAATACCTTATGCTTACTATTAAAATAATAGGAAAATTAGTTCATGTTAAAATCTTTGCATTGTTGAATATCAGGAATCTTATAAATCCCTGAAAAATGACTTGTTTCAAACCATGGATAGCTCCTTAATATTTATGAATTTTAAAGGTTACTTTAAAATTTGAGTTCCATTCATGTATCAGGCACTCTATTAGCTGGACTCTGAGAAACAAACCGAGGGTTTGGGAGAGCCTGGTGTTGGGTATTAAGGAGGGCACGTATTGCATGGAGCACTGGGAGTGGTAAATAAACAATGCATCATGGAACACTGAAAAAATAAAATTAAACTAAAAAAAAAAAAAAAAACCCTGGCGTTCCTGGGTGGCTTAGTGGGTTAAAGCCTCTGCCTTTGACTTGGGTCATGATCCCAGAGTCCTGGGATCAAGCCCCGCATTGGCTTTCTGCTCAGCAGGGAGCCTGCTGCCACCTCACTCTCTCTCTCTCTCTCTGCCTGTCTCTCTGCCTCCCTGTGATCTCTGTCTGTCAAATAAATAAATAAAATCTTAAAATAAAAAAACCCTGAACCAACTGATATTCTTGAGAGTACCTGAGATTCCAAGGCATGGTCTATTCTTCAAGGTGGTTTGAGGTTTACAAATGGAAGGAGAGGGTATATTTCATTCAAAGATAGGTGACAATAACATCAGAAACACTAAAAAGGGAAAATGTTTAAAATTTCTTTAACTTTAGAACGATTCTAAATTTACAAAAAATACAATGATGTGGGAACAGAAATTTTCCTGTAGCATTTAACTCCTTCCATTAGTATGGTACATATTTTATAATTAGTAAACTAATATTTAGAATTATTGACTATACCCCATAATTTAGGCACATTTACTCATTTTTACTTAATGTCCTTTTTCTGTTTCACGATCCACCTAGAACACCACATCACATTCAGTAGCCATGTCTTTTTAGGTTCTTCTTGCTGTGACAGTCTCATACTTTTTTTTTTTTTTTTTTTTTTTTTTTTTTTGTGGGACAATATTATTCAGATAGAATGTCCCTCAATTGGGATTTGTCTGATGTTTTTTTCTTTAATGATGAGATTGAACAGGCTATCCATATTTTCTGGCTTTCAGTTAGATTTGGCCAATAAAGAACCCAAGTAGACAATCACAGAAGGGAGTGAGTTTGTTTTGTATTTCCACGGCTCTCCCCATGTGTGCACCTTAAGCTGACTGTATCCGTCAAATACAGTGCACAATTTCCTTGAAGGTGTCCAGACAAGCTCTACCCAAATGCCTGACTTAGGAAAACACTTAGGATATAATTTTTAAGGTTACTATTTGATGCACTTAGGTCTGGAAAGTTTGCTATGCAGAAACAGAAAACCAAAGAAGAATCTAACACTTGAAAAGAGGGGTTTTCCCAAAATATCCTCACCATATGACATTGCTTTTGGGATGAGGCAGTAGCTACAAAGGACTTAAAGGGACTATTAGCAAAAGCCGGAAACACTTCCAGAAGACTGGACAAGGGCTTTGAAAGACAATAAGGAAAATGTTATTGTAACCTGGAGAAAAGCAAAAGTCTATTACAGAATGAAAGGTTTGGTGACACTGCACTTGTAGAAACTAGAAAAATAGATAGATGTTATACCATGTGTTCAAGAAAGCCTCTCAGAGCATATGTTTAATACAATAGGAGACACACAAAAACAAATAGCATAATGGGGTACCTGGGTGGCTCAGTGGGTTAAAGCCTCTGCCTTCAGCTCAGGTCATGATCTCAGGGTCCTGGGATCGAGCCCCTGCCTCAGGCTCTCTGCTCAGCAGGAGCCTGCTTCTTCCTCTCTCTCTGACTGCCTCTCTGTCTACTTATGATCTCTGTCTGTCAAGTAAATTATAAAAATTTTTTTTAAATAGCATTATTTTATTTGTGGTGTTTTATTATAATAAGTGTTTAATAATAAAAATATGCATTTGTGAATTTAAAAAAAATGGAAATGTGTATCATGATGGTATTCTGTTAGTCCAATGAGAAAGTTTCATGGTTTATAGTTGATTTGGGTAATACTGAGTTTCTGTGATTTGAAATACCACTTTTACTATATGGTAATCTTCAACTCCTCCTACTAACTTATTTTCTACTTAAGCACTTCATTATGTTACCTGGATGTCCATATCTGTAAACACAATTATCAAAGATTTTAATTATGCATTAAATCTAAACATTGTGTTCCTCTATTGCTTGTACATGTTTCTGGAGTGAGTGATTATGGGTGTTAATTGCAATATAACCATGTATTTTGGGTTGTAAGACTCCTTGAAGATTTTTATACCCTGATTTAAAGTGTGTTTGTAGGCCAGCATCCCAGATGTGAGAAAAATAAATGTGCTTAAAATTGTATTAGCTCTTCTAATAGTGAGACAGTGTCTAAATCGATCTTAAAAATGTTCAATTTAGCTGAAGTCTTCTTTGTCAAGTAATCAATGTGTTTACGGAATGATAAAAGTGGTGTCAAGATGCTAGTGAGAATCAAAGTTATTTGGAAGATAGAATGTGGGCTAGGGAAAATTCACCGTGAACTTTACCATCATTAGTCAGAACTGATGATATGCAAGAGACAAACGGAACATCTGTTTGCATTTTTCCAAAGTGTAAGAGTGAGGTAAGTAGTTGACCTCCCGAATAAACTCTGAAAAAAAGTTCGGTAAAAATGGGCACAGACAACAGATGGTACCCCCTCTGTTGATGGCTTTGATTCTGATTTGAGAGAGTTTATAAATATTTTAGGATCTGAATTAAAATAAAGAAATCACTAAGAAATAATTGGTAGGTAGCTATCTATTTAAACATAGTTTGTTCTAGTCTTTGGCTCCTGCCTTTCGGTTACAACCTTGCATACACAGGAAAATGTACAAGGCCTGGCTTAACTCTGAGCTATTATTCAGCGAATGTAGATAACGGATGCTTCCCCCCTCCCCATTTTGTTATAGTGATCACATTAATCGTTATTTAAATTGTGTAAAATAGACATCAGGCAATGAAAAGAAGGAAGCCTTGAAGAAATGTCCTTGATGCTGAACAAGGCTTATACAAATGGCAACCTATTGAGTGCAGAATAAATGAGGTAATTACCATTCAGTTATACAGATGGAAAAGCTGAGTCACCAGGAGGTTAAGCGACTTGCCCAAGGTCACAGAAGAAGCTCCTCGCATTATTACATAGTTCCTCTTCTTCTCTTTTATTTCTCCTATTTTATCTAGTACAGCAAGAAACATTCAAAGATAGTTTCCACATACATAGGAAGTTCATTCTTGCAATTTCACATAGACACAAAAACAATGAAAACAAGTTTGGATCTTTGTTTCATTTTGCTTTGCTTTTTCTCCACATAAGTATATTTTATTCTTTATTTCTTTTGTCCTTGTTATGGCAAAAATTGGTTTGTTCACTTAATGTCACTAAGACAGCAAAGATCAACTAGAATACAGCAGAGCTTTCTACATCAGTGTTTGGAAAGTGAAAGCATGTTCATGCAAACCCCAGCGTAAACAAAACTCTCTCTTTTGATGACTCATTTAAATAGAAATCAGTTTGCAATATATGAATTACAGAAAAGCCTATAAACTAAAATAAAAATAAATTTGATATTATATTACATAAATCTATAATATTTATTTTTCTAAGTGGTTAGTATTCTGATTTATAAGCTAGAAGAAGAGAAATACTAACATGGGGTAAATAATACTTGGAGGTTACTTAATTTCTTATGGAATCTAAAATTGCCTGTGTGTTTTAACCTGATGCAAATTATGGTTTTACATAATGTTGTATTTATGGGTGCCATGGGAACCAGTCTATTTTGTCATATATGAGTTCACTTCATGGATAAGGATGAAATTATAGCTTTTAAATAGAAGCTGATTCCATCTTTCTAGCTCTATAGCTCCTAACATAGATATTTTCCTCTTTCTCACATGGTTATTACCCTAAAACGTGTCAAAATTTATCTTCTTCCTACATTCTCCATTACTAGATAACTGTAAATAACTTAAGCTCCATTCTGTGAATGCTACAAAATATGGTCATAGGTATTAAATTCACACACACACACACACACACTCATTTCCATCAATTTGTCACTCTTATCTTTCTTGGATCGTTTTGTCTCTGCTGCAGGTCAACACACACATAAAGGGTCTAGTCATGTATGTCAAAGGCATACAATATTTTTGTAATAACAGGAAAGTTTGTATTATAAAGAATTTAAAAAGAATCAGATTTACAGCCAAGCAGGATGATTCCACAAGCAACATGCTGGCTTAATGTAAAACAGGTCACTAGCCAGGACCATAAGTATAGGTAGGAATTGCCCTAAGATAGTAATTTGTAGCCGAAATGAAATTTTTCTTCATCTTATTTCATTTTTTTAAAGATTTTACTTATTCATTTAATTGGCAGAGAAAGAGGCGGCGAGAGAGGGAACACAAGCGGGGGGTGGCAGAGGGAGAAGCAGGCTTCCCGCTGAGCAGGGACCCCCCCCCCGCCCCCACAATGTGGGGCTCAATCTCAGGACCTGGGATCATGACCTGAGCTGAAGGCAGACGCCCAATGACTAAGACACCCAGGCGCCCATGGGAAGGGCCTTTTTCATTTTCTTCAAGAAAGTTCAATCAAGTACCCATTGATAATTTATAGAATTATAATATTTTCAACACAAATAAATATTAAGTAATATTCTCATAAAGTATAAAATTCTTGGGCGCCTGGGTGGCTCAGTTGGATAAATTGCTGCCTTCAGCTCAGGTCATGATCTCAGGGTCCTGGGATCCAGCCCTGCCTAGGGTCTTCCCCACCCAGCGGGGAGTTTGCTTGTATCCTTTTCCCTCTGCCCCTCATGCTGCTCATGTGCTCGTGTTTTCTCTCTCTCTCAAAATAAATATTTTTTTTCATAAAAACTACAAAATTACAAAATTCTTCAATACAGATAAACCACGGATATTAATATATTTAGAACCTTTAGTTTGTATTGAGAAAGTAAGACTTTATAATTAGCTCTTTCACTAAATCTGTAAGTCATCAGTAAAAGTGACATTGAGAAAAAGGGGAAAGGTGGAGAGGAGATAGGAATGGATGAATGGTTAGACAAATATGCTCTGTAAGGTGTACTTGAAATCAATCACTATTAATCTTGTTCAGTTAGGTGAGCAATTGTTTAACTAGACTGCTTTTCTGAACTCACCACTTGCTTTAGCCATTTTTCCTATGTCTTTATTGATTGCCAATGAGGTTGTCATTTTGACTAATGCATTTATGTAAGGGCATCAAGTGATGATGATCTTGTTCCTTTGGCTTGTGGAAAAGTGATGCCCCTGTGGATTTCAGGGAGATACACGGAAGGAAGATATATTAAAAGACAACAACAGATTAGATGCAAAATATGCAAGAACAAGGAAGGGGAAAATGGAAATGGAAAAATCATGACATGGCAGAATATATGGGTTATTTTTTCATTTAAGTTGTATTTATTGTCTTCTTGGTTTAGTGATGAAGTTTAAATGTATGTAATACTCATACCATTTATTTAAATTCCATCACCTTAGTAAACATATTCATCGTTCTAACTGGATGATTAGAAAGGAAGAAGGGGTGGGTAAAAAGTGAATTATGTCATCAGGTCACTCTCAGGCCCCTTTCTGCAGGTTTTCTGCCACCCATTGTGTTCTTCACTGCGACAGAGTGATTAAGACACAGTGCAAACCCGAATATTACTTCCCTGCATACATTGCTCAGTGATATTCACCACACTTTCTAACCTGGCAAAAAGATCTCAAAACTCTAACTAATCATGTACCTGCTCTTGTTTTCTATGCTTCCACTTTTAAACATTGTGCCTACAGCTGTTTCGTGCCAACAGCCTCCAATCAAGGCTCACCTGAAGTCGTTTCCTTTGGCCCAGTCTAAAGCTTTTCCACTCCTCTTGTTTGTGTTTGATTCTCTGCCAAAATGCATGTAACAGTGGCTGACAAGCCTGCTCTGGCAAGCTCTATTAACTTTGCTTCTCTCATTTGGGAGTACTTTATTTATTTCCACAAATATCAGGGTTTCAAGTCAGCACTTTGTGCCAGGTCTTCTAGGAGTGATCTGCTGGGTACTGAAAGGGGCTCTAAGCTAAAATGGCTTAGAACAGATGGACAGCCGGTAGAGTATGCGGGTATAGGAGGCTAAAGGCTGGCTTGAAAAAATACCATCAAGGACATCCTGATCCTATAGCTATCACACTGATAAAATGAGGAGACTAGACTATCCGGTCTGTCAGGTGCTTCAAGATCTGAAATACTCTGCTCAATAACCAGATTTTGTAGAAAATAAGAAACTCTGGATGATATTTGAGGAGAAGTATCTGCCTCAGAGATGGGCTGGAGAATGGAGAAGAAATATCTTTTAAAAGTCCTACTGAACTTATCTCTAAAGAGTGCTTTCCTGACATCTATTAATAAGACATACTCTTATTGGTCTATTAGTGTTCTCCAAGATAATGATTATACCGATAATGATAATGAGAAATATGTTAGAGTACTTCTAATTATCTCAGAATTTCTGTGATAGAGGGAGACAGTTATCTCTGCATCCATTTCAAGCTAAGGAAGCTATAAATGCTGAACTATAAGAAGAAAGAGGTCTTTCATCGTAACGATTATGCAAGGGTCCTACAAATATTTTATAAAATGCTGTGACTAAAATAAATTATATTATCTGAATAATACCTCTTACCAGGATAAGATTTGGAAATTAGCATTTGGGATCGTAGTGTAAATACACTGTCTATGATATGACAGAAGTAAACAGAGTCTAGATTTACAAAAGGCCAACAAGATACTTACTGGACATCATCCTATTATTATAAATGTAATTAATATGATATATATATATATATATATATATATATGTCTTTAATTGGAGACAGTTAATTGTGAAAGGGGGTGAGAAGTTAGTTTGTTTTTCAAAAACTTTCCTATCTATGACATATCGAACACCACCCCACCCCCCAAGCTGTCTCCAACTCACTGTCTCATCTCACTGAGGATGCTCACTTCCTTAACAACATCTCAGTTGACTTGTATAGCTTCTCAGTCATACTTCTTTATTAAAAAGTCACTTTTATTATTTAGAATTTTTTTAATTAATTTTTTTATTTTTTATAAACATATATTTTTATCCCCAGGGGTACAGGTCTGTGAATCACCAGGTTTACACACTTCACAGCACTCACCAAAGCACATACCCTCCCCAATGTCCATAATCCCACCCCCTTCTCCCAAACCCCCTCCCCCCAGCAACCCTCAGTTTGTTTTGTGAGATTAAGAGTCACTTATGGTTTGTCTCCCTCCCAATCCCATCTTGTTTCATTTATTCTTCTCCTACCCACTTATTATTTAGAATTTTATGAAAACCCCAGTCTCCTATTAGATTCAAAGCTCTTCTTTCCACCAGCTAAGGCGAGACCCGTGCCTACTGAGTGTTGGAGCAGACGGAGTCATATGGTCAGCTTTTCCATGGCAGCGCTTCTCCCACGCTCCAAGAGCTTGGTCCTCAGGGAGGGTGGAGGAACAGGCACAAGATAGATTCTTTAAAGTCTCCATAAGCTTATAGTGCCCCCATCTTGTGGGCTGTCCCTCTTATCCTAGGCCATTTGTCTAGGATGCCTCCACTCTTTCACACCAACAAGCACGCACACGAAGGGTAGTCCTCAGCTTCACCAGACAATCACAGCCCTCTCTTCTACCCTCTCTTCCTGAGTAAGCACATGGCCATGCAGAGGAAGAAGCCTCAGTCCATCCCATATGCAGTTATTGTTTTGGGAACTACCTTTCTCTTCAAACACTATATTCCTTGAGAGATGACTCTGCCTTTCTCCCCAGATATATTTTCATGTTGTTTGGGGTAAAGGGCATGAGTGCCAATACTGGAAGTGTGGCTTTTTGTGAAATGTTGATTCTGAGAGAACCGTTAGGAATGTGGTTGGCCTAACTGATGAAATCTTTCTGAACTTAGAAATGAGGAGACTTGGATGTTTTAATCCTTTAACTGTAAGCTTTGTTACAATTCTGGGCAGATACAAATGATCTCACTCAGTACCTAACTACTATTAACTAAATTATTTATAAAACAGATGATAAAATATAAAATATATGCTGATAATATAACTGTTCAATTTAATATGTTTGTCTAAATTTTCTGGAGATTCTACAAATTTTTGCAACTCTACAAATGTACTTTTCACAGGGAACAAAATGCAACATTGCAAAATATAGAATGAGATGAGGATATTGGGAACAAGTATTTTAAGTGATTTAACCTACTTTAAATTCAAAAACTCAGCAAAAATATTAGATCCCTAGAGTAAAATAATCCCTGTTTTATATACACACACATACATACAAACATAAAACTGTGCTAAAAATAAATATCAGTTTGTGAAGCTATATCTTATTCAAACGTAACAAGTTGGGTCTAGAAAACAACAAAAAATATTACCATGTGATTGAGAAAGAGCATATCATGTTCTCCCTTTTGTTCTAATTTGTAGAAATTAAAAGCTTAATATTAGAATATTTTAAAATATAATTTAAAATTATATACTAATTATTCTTATAGTATAAAATACATGTTTAAATTCAACCACATAGATAAATAAATTATTCATTTAATTAGATGTCATCCATAGAAAATCAAGGGTTCTATTCTAATATATCCATTCAAATGTATTTTCTGATTCACTGAAGAATGATATGTTAATTTGAATTTATTAACCTATGCAATTGAGAAATGAAACCCAAGCTAGCAGAAAGAAGCCAATAACAAAATAATTTATCTTTCAGTTTTGTTAATACTAGAGTGCAAACATTTGTTGAAGAACTGAGTCACCTTATTAATCAATTTGACTATAACTTATCACCTTGTATGCCTCCCCTCCTCCCAAATTTAAAAAAAATAAAATTGGAGACATAGACATATTAGGATAATTTATGAAATATACTAGATGAGGAGATAAGTTCATTTTTTAAAACTCCACTTCCATTAACATAAATAAGTGTGTGTGTGTATATATATATGTAATATATATGATAGTTTCCATTTCCTGAATTTCTAAATTAAGAACAAGTTACACAAATTACACAAAAAACACAATGCACAGCATTTCTTCTAGATATATCAATAATACTTTTTTCTTTGAATTTATTAATTCAATTATTTAGATGAAGCAATAAAAATGTACTTGCCATTAACACACTGTTGGCCAGAATCACAATAACCAGAACCAACAAACATCCTTCTGTATTCATTGAGAAGTTAGAGAAGGCAGATAATGCCACAGAGACTGAGAGATTCATACTTTGCACGTGCTCATTCTATCAAAGGTATAAACACAAGCAGTAGGATCAAACAGTAACACAAGAGGAAAAAACCTTATGAGGAGTAAGGGTTGGGTAAAATGAAAAATATCAGCAATGGAAAAAAAAATTTGACTCCACATCAATAGCCATTGGGTAAATGGAAAAGATGGGTTTTTTGGTCTGGGGGTATAGGATTATCAGGAAAAGTAGCCTTTACATTTGTGCCAGGGATTTAAAGAATGTAGACAAAATGACTGAAAATAGAAAGTTTTGAATTTAAATAGTCTTCACTGTGCTTTTATCATCATTAAAAATCACCTATATTATTAGTTAAGTTCTTATAAAATTAACTCAAGACACAAAGTTTTCTTTTTCTTTTCTTTTTATTCCTTTTCCTTTTCTTTCTTTTACTGTTTTCTTTCTTTCCTTCTTGGAAAACTTCTCAAAGCTTTGCTTTTGTAACAAAATATAATTATTGGAATTGGAACTGGACCCATTTGACTTATCTGTTAATTAAAATTGTCATGTAAATTGGGTTTTTGAAAGATATTGTAAATAAATACCATACTATTAAAGATGTCTTAGCTGAGTAATTATTGGGCAATATGGTGAATTCAGGTCAGATCATCACAAAGACTTTCTTAGAACAGAAACAAAGATTAGTCTGGAATAATTTAATCTTTATACTTAATTTATAATGCATAATATTTTTGTACTACCAGATATTTGACCTAATGGCTAGTGTCATTTTTTTTCTTCTTAAAATTATAATCAAATATGTATGAGATAATATTAAGAAAATAAGGAAAGAATAATTAGTAAATTGATAGCTGAGTGGGTTTATTATAATTACAACCGGTTGATGAAGATCTTACCTATCTCTCTGCTCCTCCTCCTGTCCCCTATCTTCCCATCTTTCTCCTCCTTCCCACCTCTTCTTTTTTCCTCTATAATCTCAGGACTTTAATAAATTATAACATAGGCCAAAAATAAAAAAGTTTGATAATCTGACACTTTTCTCCAAAAATATACATACCAAAATATACTGAAGTAGAGGTATTTATGCTGAATATTCCTAATCTTGATTATAGTCAATCTCCTTTTTAATCTCAAATCATTTTTATGCTTTCTGTCTGTTGAAAATGTCCTACTGCTGCTACTCATCAGCATTATTATTATTATTATCATTTTCACCATGATCATCTTATCTTTCTGTTCAGGTATCATCTTTCTTAGGAAGATTAGCTTAGTTTCTTCCTTTTAAAAAAAAAGGGGGGGTGGAGTCAAGACAGCAGAGAAGTGTCAGGCTGATACTACTTCAGGTAGCAGTAGATCAGCTAGATAGCTTATCTAAAGATTGCAAACATCTCCAAATCCAACAGGAGATTGAAAAGAAGAAGAACAGCAATTCTAGAAACAGAAAATCAACCACTTTCTGAAAGGTAGGACTGGCAGAGAAGTGAATCCAAAACAACAGGAAGATATACCGCGGGGGTAGGGGCCGGCTCCAGGCAAGCAGCGGAGCAACGGAGCACAAAATCAGGACTTTTAAAAGTCTGTTCCGCTGAGGGGCATTGCTCCAGAGGCTAAACCGGGATGAAGCCCATGTGGGGTCAGCGTGGCCTCAAGTCCTGCAGGGTCACAGAAGGATCGGGGGTGTCTGAGTGTGGCAGAGCTTGCAGGTATTAGAACAGGGAAGTCAGCTACAGAGACAGTGCCAAGGAGTGAGCTCTCATCTCGGGGTTACCTTGAACTTGCACAGGCTCGGGGAGCTGGGAGGGCAGCCAGAGGCCAGGGAGACGAGAGTAATTGGGCGCTATTCTCTGAGGGTGCACTGAGGATGGGGCCCCGAGCTCTTGGCTCCTCTGGGCTGGAGACTGGGAGGCCTCCATTTTCATTCCTGTCCCCTGGAACTCTATGGAAAGCCCTCAGGAAACAAAAGCTCCCCAAAGCAAACCAGAGCGGATTACAGAGCCCGGCCCCTGGTAAGGGCGGTGCAATTCCACCTGGGACAAAGACACTTGAGAATCACTACAACAGGCCCCTCCTCCAGAAGATCAACAAGAAATCCAGCCAGGACCAAGTTCAACTACCAAGGAATGCAGTTTCAATACCAAGGAGAGCAGTGGAATTACAGAGGAGGAGAAAGAAAAGCATGGAACTCATGGCTTTCTCCCTATGATTCTTTAATCTCACAGTTAATTTAATTTTTTTTCTTGTTAAATTTTTTTTCTTCTGCTGCTAAATTTTTTGAACTTTTACCCTTTTCTTTTTTAACTAGTTTATCTAATATATATATTTTTTTCTTTATTTTTTTTTATATTTTTTCTTTATGCGTTTTCTTTTTTTAATTGGTTTTTTTTTTTTTTTTCTGAACCTCTTTTTATCCCTTTTCTCCCCCTCATGATTTGGGATATCTTCTGATTTGGTTAAAGCATATTTTCCTGGGGTCTTTGCCACCCTTTTAGTATTTTACTTGCTCCTTCATATACTCTCTCTTATCTGGAGAAAACGACAAGGTGGAAAAATTCACCTAACAAAAAAAAGAACAAGAGGCAGTACCGAAAGCTAGGGACCTAATCAATACAGACATTGGTAATATGTCAGATCTAGAGTTCAGAATGACAATTCTCAAGGTTCTAGCTGGGCTCAAAAAAGGCATGGAAGGTATTAGAGAAACCCTCTCCGAAGATATAAAAGCCCTTTCTGCAGAAATAAAAGAACTAAAATCTAACCAAGTTGAAATCAAAAAAGCTATTAATGAGGTGCAATCAAAAATGGAGGCTCTCACTGCTAGGATGAATGAGGCAGAAGAAAGAAGTAGCGATATAGAAGACCAAATGACAGAGAATAAGAATGCTGAGCAAAAGAGGGACAAACGGCAACTGGACCACGAGGGGAGAATTTGAAAGATAAGTGATACCATAAGACAAAACAACATTAGAATAATTGGGATTCCAGAAGAAGAAGAAAGAGAGAGGGGAGCAGAAGGTATATTGGAGAGAATTATTGGAGAGAATTTCCCTAATATGGCAAAGGGAACAAGCATCAAAATCCAGGAGGTGCAGAGAACCCCCATCAAAATCAATAAGAATAGGTTCACACCCATTACCTAATAGGAAAATTTACAAGTCTCAATGACAAAGAGAAAATCCTGAAAGCAGCCCGGGAAAAGAAGTCTGTAACATACAATGGTAAAAATATTAGATTGGCAGCAGACTTATCCACAGAGACCTGGCAGGCCAGAAAGAGCTGGCATGATATATTCAGAGCACTAAATGAGAAAAACATGCAGCCAAGAATACTATATCCAGCTAGGCTATCATTGAATATAGAAGGAGAGATTAAAAGCTTCCAGGACAAACAAAAACTGAAAGAATTTGCAAACACCAACCCAGCTCTACAGGAAATATTGAAAGGGGTCCTCTCAGCAAAGAGAGAGCCTAAAAGTAGCAGATCAGAAAGGAACATAGACAATATACAGTAACAGTCACCTTACAATGGCACTAAATTCATATCTTTCAATAGTTACCCTGAATGTTAATGGGCTAAATGCCCCATTCAAAAGACACAGGGTATTGAAATGGATAAAAAAAAAAAAAAAACCCATCTATATGTTGCCTACAAGAAACTCATTTTAAACCTGAAGACACCTCCAGATTTAAAGTGAGGGGGTGGAAAACAATTTACCATGCTAATGGACATCAGAAGAAAGCAGGAGTGGCAATCCTTATATCAGATCAATTAGATTTTAAGCCAAAGGCTATAATAAGAGATGAAGAAGGACACTATATCATACTCAAAGGATCTGTCCAACAAGAAGATCTAACAATTTTAAATATCTATGCCCCTCAAGTGGGAGCAGCCAAATATATAAACCAATTAATAAAAAAATTAAAGAAACACATCAACAATACTACAATAATAGTAGGGGACTTTAACACTCCCCTGACTGAAATGGACAGATCATCCAAGCAAAATATCAACAAGGACATAAAGGCCTTAAATGATACGCTGGACCAGATGGGCATCACAGATATATTTAGAACATTTCATCCCAAAGCAACAAAACACACATTCTTCTCTAGTGCACATGGAACATTCTCCAGAATAGATCACACCCTTGGTCCTAAATCAGGTCTCAACTGGTATCAAAAGTCAGACAACAATGCTCTGAAGCTAGAAATTAATCACAAGAGGAAATTTGGAAAGAACCCAAATACATGGAGACTAAACAGCATCCTTCTAAAGAATGAATGGGTCAACCAGGAAATTAAAGAAGAATTGAAAAAATTCATGGCAACAGATAATGAAAACACAACTGTTCGCAATCTTTGGGACACAATAAAGGCAGTCCTGATAGGAAAATATATCGCAGTACAAGCATTTCTCAAGTAACAAAAAAGGTCTCAGGTACACAAACTAACACTACACCTAAAGGAGCTGGAGAAAGAACAAGAAAGAAACCCTAAACCCAGCAGAAGAGAAATCATAAAGATCAGAGCAGAAATCAATGACATAGAAACCAAAAAAGAAAAAAAAGAAAGAAAAATCAATGAAACTAGGAGGTGGTTCTTTAAAAGAATGAATAAGATTGATAAACCCTTGGCCAGACTTATCAAAAAGAAAAGACAAAGGACCCAAATAAATAAAATCATGAATGAAAGAGGAGAGATCACAACTAAAACCACAGAAATACAGATAATTATAAGAACATACTATGAGCAGCTCTATGCCAACAAATTTGACAATCTGGAAGAAATGGATGCATTCCTAGAGACATATAAACTACCACAACTGAACCAGGAAGAAATAGAAAGCCTGAACAGACCCATAACCAGTAAGGAGATTGAAGCAGTCATCAAAAATCTCCAAACAAACAAAGCCCAGGGCCAGACAGCTTCCCGGGGGAATTCTACCAAACATTTAAAGAAGAACTAATTCCTATTCTCCTGAAACTGTTCCAAAAAATAGAAATGGCAGGAAAACTTCCAAACTCATTTTATGAGGCCAGCATCACCTAGATCCCAAAACCAGACAAGGATCAAAAAAGAGAACTATGGACCAATATCCTTGATGAACACAGATGCGAATATTCTCACCAAAATACTAGCCAATAGGATTCAACAGTACATTAAAAGAATTGTTCACCACGACCAAGTGGGATTTATTCCAGGGCTGCAAGGTTGGTTCACCATCTGCAAATCAATCAATGTGATACAACACATCAATAAAAGAAAGAACAAGAACCATATGATACTCTCAACAGATGCTGAAAAAGCATGTGACAAAGTACAGCATCCCTTCCTGATCAAAACTCTTCAAAGTGCAGGGATGGAGGGCACATACCACAATATTATCAAAGCCATCTATGAAAAACCCACCGCAAATATCATTCTCAATGGAGAAAAACCGAAAGCTTTTCTGCTAAGGTCAGGAACACGGCAGGGATGTCCATTATCACCACTGATATTCAACATAGTACTAGAAGTCCTAGCCTCAGCAATCAGACAACAAAAGGAAATTAAAGGCATCCAAATCAGCAAAGAAGAAGTCAAACTATCAGCTTTGCAGATGACATGATACTATATGTGGAAAAGCCAAAAGACTCCACTCCAAAACTGCTAGAACTTGTATAGGAATTCAGTAAAGTGTCAGGATATAAAATCAATGCACAGAAATCAGTTGCATTTCTCTACACCAACAGGACGGAAGAAAGAGAAATTAAGGAGTCAATCCCATTTGCAATTGCACCCAAAACTACAAGATACCTAGGAATAAACCTAACCAAAGAGGCCAAGAATCTATATTCAGAAAACTATAAAGTACTCATGAAAGAAATTGAGGAAGACACAAAGAAATGGAAAAATATTCCATGCTCCTGGATTGGAAGAATAAATA